>NC_135318.1:92110541-92338354 GCF_048772815.1 Callospermophilus lateralis
ATTAATGATATAGTATCCATTAAAATAAATTATATCATAAGCTCCACATTATTATTTCCAATGTATTTTAATGCAACTGTATCCATTTCATTGAAATATTTGCAAAATGGAAAACTTGGGTTAATGGGTTAATGCCAGCAGATCCTAGAAGCTTTTAGTAACTTCCCAGGTCTGAATTATATACCTTTCCTTGTACTCTTGAGGGACTTAGTGTTCACTATTACCTTTGCATTTAGACGGTGCCTTAATACTTATCTATTCTCTTGTATGACTCCCTCATCTGTCTCTCAGTGGCTTGAGGATAAAAGCTGTGTCTTTTCCCTTGTATTCTTGACATATAACATAGTTTCTGATTTGGAACATTGCAGATGCCCATAAATATTTACTAAATGAACAAATCACTGATCCTATGCCACTCTCTTCCGTTCTCTCCACATTTTCTAACTTTACTTTTTCCTCCGGAACTTGAGCAACTAATATCAACCCTCTTCATGTTGTCCACTCCTTCATTACTTCCCCTTCACAAAGCACCCTATCTTCTCTCACCCAGATATACTCAAGCCTCTCTTAATTTTCCCCACTACTATTTCCCTTCTGCTCCAAAACATCTACTTCCATGAACATGAGAGGCACTCAAGAAAAATTCATGATAATGAGAAGAGGAGCATCAAGCACAGGAACAGTCCTCAGATTTCTGGTGTTGACCAGGTTCTTCAGCACACCTCAATAAAGTATCTCTGCTGCAATGAATATAAGTCTTTTTACCAGTTACAGTTTTCTCATTAAATGTCTCCTTTCCTTCTTCCCTTCCCTATCCTCCCTTTCTCTGGAATTTACAACCAAGCAAATAGCATCCAATACCCACTGTGACTAAAAACAGCACCATCACCAAGCACAGTTCAAAGAACAGTAAAAAACTTTATACCTTCTCTTTCTTTATGTATTCTTGGGTATTCACAAAGTTTAAAGTCACATGTATGCTAGACAGTGTTATTTGCTTAGATACTTATACCTCCATATATTTATCAGGGTTCTCTATGGGGCAAACTATAGCAAACATGCCAATGCTCCAGTGGTGTTGAACTTGGCTATGTGCATAACTTTCACCAATGGCATGTGCACTGAAGTGAAAGTGTGTTAATTCTTAGCTATGAACATTGCATTTTTCTGTTACCTCTAGGTTATGCTCTGCAGTCCAGCTGGCTGGGCAAAATAACGGGGGTGATGAGGAACTTGTGTAGATTGATACAGCAGGAGTGGGACCCGTTTATTGTAGGACAACAGAGGTATTTATACATTCCACACAGCTTATCCTAATTAACATAAACTAGATACAGCAGTCAACCAATAAGGAATCTCCACACTTAAGGCTCGCTGGCCTTACTTCACAAACCACTCCCTCTGGCAAAATGCCAGGCTCCATCCAGACTTGTTTACAGACTCTAACATTTCCCCCTTTTGTTTAATTTAAATAACGACCATAGTGGTTTTTACACAAACACCATAAATAATCTGCTACAAGCAGAAGGGGAGGATACAACATGTCACAATACCAAGCCACCTGATGGCTCCATGCAAGAAGCCCTTGGAAAAATTATACCAGCAATGACACCGAGTTACAATTTGTTTTAGATTACAGTTTGTTGTCTCAGTCCAGGTAAAGCAGTGTCTTAATAGATTAACTCACAATCCAGGTAAATCACAGTCCAGGTAAATTCTGCAGGCAGCTAGCTTAAATCAAAGTCCAGGTAAGTTCTGCAGGCAGCTAGCTTGATCCGAATTCTCTTCCATTCCTCAGCCGAAGTCTCGTCTGGTTTTCAGCAAAACTGGAAATTCTTTCACCCTTATCCTCACCGGCACTGGGAGGTAGGCAGGAACTCCGGCAATGCTGGCTAAAGAAAATCTGGTAGCATTCCACTAAGAAAACAACCTTCTGAACAATTTAGTACATTATCTCAAGGTTTTTTACATTTGAAATAGGCCTTAATAGTGCTCATTACTCATTAGCTTCCAGGTGTGGGAGAACCATTGTAGTTACTGGCAGTGAAAATGACCAAACATCAGGGACAACTGTAGAGTCTTCTGCCGGCTGCAGAATCCTGGGCAGCCCCAGATAGCCAAAACTTGGCTCTAAAACTTCTCATACAATATGGCTATGGAGACTTTTTAAAACTACTTTGGCTTATTCAGCGATCTGTGACATAATTTCACTGTTTTTATAAACTCCTGCCCAGAAGACGAGAGGATGAGCTTAATGAGGTACAAAGAGTCAATCTATACTTCTCATCTTGAATACATGTTATTGTAAAGAAGCAGAGATCCAGTGGGTGGCAGGCACATTGTTGAAGGGAAAAGAACCAGCTTTCACTGGCTTTTCTTCGTCACACAGGAAATCAGCTTGTAGGGGCTTCACCTAATGTAACCACCCCAGTGACTGTTCCCATTCAGAGTCACCTCTTGCACACTGAAGCATGGTTTCTGACCTAATCCAAGGGTACGGGGAGTGGTGAACAGGTGTAGACAAGAGTTCTATGTTGGCTCAGTTAGCTAAATTCTTTAAGTGAAGGATACAAAGGAAGGAGAGCAAGTTTCCTGCTTTTTAAAAAATGCTGTTTCAAAAGATGTTTTTCCCCCAACAGATTAAGCACATCACCATAAATTCTAGACTCTAAGACCTAGATGTTGAGTGAACTAAAACAAAAGAAACATGAAAAAGTGGCCCTGATAGTAAGGTCTTGATGCACCTTCAAATGAATCTATTCTGAATAATACATCAAGTATCTAACAACTCACATCCTAAGCCATTTTTTTTTTCAAAAAAATACATCATGAAGTACAAAGCATCAAGAAAACCAGTCATGTAGCCTGACATTTGAGAAGGCTGGCTATTAAAAAAAAAAGTTTCAGGTAGATATATATATATATTTTTTTGGACAAGTACAGAAGAGAATTTCCTGAGCTATGGGTCGAGCATCACAAGAACTTTCTTGCTTTCAGATCTCAGAAGTTCAAAGACATAAGCCTGTGCCAGGAGAACCACAGCTAATAGAGCTGCCACAGAAGCAGCTCAGAAAGAATCGCGTTGAGATGTGTGTAAAGGAAGGAACAAAAGCATAAGCCACTGACAGACTCCAGCCCCGAAATACATACAAAGGGTCCCAGCAATCCCTTCCAAGCCATGTTCAAGACATGCCCTAAATTGTAACTGTGGATTTTTGAAAACACCCCCTTTTTGCTTGTAGGCAGATACTGGTCTTAAGGCACCTCTGAAAAAGAATCAGAAATATTAATGGATTCTAATTAGGAAACTGGTACTTCAGGATACGGAAAGAGGAAGGAATGTTAACCCATGATTTGACAGATTTCTTTTTTTTTTTTTTTTTTTTTTAAAGAGAGAGGGAGAGACAGAGAGAGAGAATTTTTAATATTTATTTTTTTAGTTATTGGCGGACACAACATCTTTGTTTGTATGTGGTGCTGAGGATCGAACCCGGGCCGCACGCATGCCAGGCGAGCACGCTACCGCTTGAGCCACATCCCCAGTCCCGATTTGACAGATTTCTAAAGTCTCATTATATGCTCTGAGTATGCAGGCAATTAACATAATCTGCTTAAGAATATATGCAATATCAAATGAAATCATTGTTAACAGCTTCAGAAGACTTAGCATCACCCAGCAAAGATAAAATCATGAGCAAGAGACCCTCTTTAGGGTCCCTGAAAGTGACATATCTTATAAAAACGTGTCTTCCACCTGTCAGTATACCCTGACTCCTTGTATACTACTGGTCTTTTATTTTTTTTTTTTTTAATTTTAATTGTCTTGGGGTTTAACTAGACTGTGAACTCCTTAAGTGAAGAAATTACATCTTGGACCTCTTACTCTCTCCCCTAGAGCTGAGCAAGGCTCCTGATACTTAATATATGTTCAACTGAAATGGCTTGCAAATGGCAAAGTTTATAGAGCCTTTAATTTTACTTTCACATATCAAAAGCAATCACAATTTAGACTGCAGAGTTTTTGGAATGGGCAGGGCTATGAAACAGTGTAAAAATTCCTTTCTAGACACCTATAATTGTTAGCTGAGAATGGTTGACATCCCCAAATATGCCTTTGTGATTATTGACTTCAAGTGGTTCCTAGAGGTAATGTCACGTGAGGTCATCTGAGTAGAGTAATTCCCAGAAACACAATTCTTATCACACTCTATCCATGTGGTACTAAGTGCCTGGATACAGGTAGCATAAACAATAATGGTTCAGAGGTGCCATCAAAATAAATCCCTGTGATAAAGGTAATTTCCCAGGGCCTGTATCAAATCACAGCTCAAACACGTCCATGCTGATCTCCTACAGTCCCAGGAAAGGGTCTTTCAGTTGTTGATAATTAAAATATAAGGAAAGTTAAACAAGATCAATGCAATCAAAACACATCCAAAGCTCACTCTGATTTCACCTTACTCTCATCACTGAATATAATAACTTTTAACATTTCTTTAGCACTGGAAATTTAGCAAATGCTCTGATACAGAGCATTTTGTTTGACCTTTACAAAAAGTCGAGAGAGGTAAAGAGGGCGGCATTATTTCCATTTTCAAATTAAAAATTGATGCCAGGCAAAGTAGAAGAATTAACCCAGCGGCACACTTTGATTGCAGGCCAGTGTCACTTCCACCATCCCTCGGTTGTCCCTGCAGTTTGTCTCTGGGCACTTTGCCTGCTTTAGCCTAGCTGACAACTTGAGCCATTTGTTACTAAAAGGATAAAACTAGCATCCATTTATGGTTTCTGGAACAGGAAAATACAAGTAATGAGAGATGTATTAATGGACTAAGAAAATCATAGTTAAAATAAAAAATAACTCTTAGAAACTTAGAAAATTCTCTAATAAAAAATCACTAATCCATGCAACAACAACAAAAAACCCACATAATACAAATCTTCAGCTACTATCATGATTAGACTAGAAAGAAACAATGAATATCTTCCTACAATATCATCTTTCTGCTTCCTTGACTGTCACCTTGTAGTGGCAACTCCCTCCTCCACAGAAAATCTTAATTGAGTTTCTCCAGAGACCCTCGTCATAATTGTTCTTAGACTCTAAGAAGCAAAACTTCTGCAAGAATTCTCAGGTCAGGGGTATGCTTGCAGAAGCAGAGTCGGTAAGGAAGACTAACCCAAGACCTTCACAGAGGCATTTGCTTTGGCTAGGAAGCCCACTGACAAGAAAGGCAGAAGAGAACTCTCCCTTTCCCAGGCACTGATTTTCACAGAGAGTATCCTTGGCCTGATTTGGCTGCCCAGAATAATAGGAGGAAAAAAAAAAAAAAACTGCTGGTATGTGGACTTCTGCAGACTGTGAGCCTCAGAGCCCCTCCCCCTTTATACACTGAGTATAAAGTTCTAAAACTTTCTGAACTTGGGGTTCAGAGAGATTGATGGACTATAGTGAAAGCCCCCCTTTTGAACCTGGCTGCAGCCAATAAACCTGATTCCTGCTAATTCCTCAGTGTCCAGCCTCCTCTGTCCCATAAAAACCTTAAGTGCCCTCTGGTGAGACATTCCCAAGAAATTCAAGGTCTCAGCTTCTCTTAGGCATACTCCATCTCACACACCACTAATTCCTCAGACTGACAGTCAAGTCAACTCTATTTTCTAGCCACAAAGACCCACTTGAAAAAGTAAAGCTTCTGGTCTAGAGAGGATTTGAGACTTTGAGAAAATGGAGCCCCAGCAGAGGTGGGGGAATGTGGCAACCATTCACCATCATGACTGAAGTGTTATTTCAACTATCAAAAGTGCATTCAAACCAGGTATGGTGGCACACACCTGTAATCCCAGCAACTCAGGAAGTTGATGTAGGAGATTGCAAGTTCAAAGCCATCCTCAGCAATTTTAGTGAGGCCCTCAGCAACCTGTCTCAAAATAAAAAATAAAAAAGGGCTGAGGATATGGATCAGTGGTTAAGCAACCCTGGGTTCAATCCCTGGTACCAAAAAAAAAAACAAGTAGAATCAATGAAGTATTTGGCTAAAGCTATTATGGAGGGCAGTATGGGAGATTCATTAAAACACTAAAATCAGATCTTCCATATGACTGACCTAGCTATACCACTTCTAGGTATACACATATGAAAAAAATCAGCATATCAAAGAGATACCTGTACTCACATATTTAGCGAAGCATTACTTGTAATAGCCGAGATATGGAATCAATCTAGATGTCTATCAATGGATAAATGGATAAAGAAGTTATGGTACATACACACAATAGAATATTATGGAAAATAATAAAAAGCCATTTAATAACAGTAAAATCACTAGGCACAGTGTCTGGTGCACACCTATAATCCCAGAAGCTCAGGCAGCTGAGACAGGAGGACCGTGAGTTCAAAGCCAGACTCAGCAATGGAGAGGCGCTTTGCAACTCAGTGACACCCTGTCTCTAAATAAAATACAAAACGGGGCTGGGGATGTGGATCAGTGGTCATGCTCCTGAATTCAATCCCCGGTACCAAAATAAAATAAAATAGATCTCAATAATGGAGAAAGGCTTATAACACAATCTTTCACACAACCCCCTATCCTGCTCCCAGCTTCTCTCCTCAGACATAGTTACTTTTAACTCTCTCTCATCATAGAGGGAATACCTCCTAAAACATACTCCCTGCTTTTCTTTTCTTCCACTGGAATTTTCTGACTTTGCTTCATCGTCTTACACTGGATCCAGATCTCCTTGCCAAGTAAGCTCTTTGTGTGTTTTTCTATCTCGAGTGTGGAAGAGCCCCTCCTTTTCCATCTCCCCAGGTCAGAGGTAACAGGCTGGTATTTCCTAACGGCTGCTTGCTGAAAGTGAAGAGAAACCAAAGGGGAACCAGGCAAGAAAACACAGACAGCCTAACGCTCGCACAGTACAGAAGGGAGAACCTAAGGATCTTCACAGCAGCAGCAGTGATTGCCCAAGCCCAGATAGAGGGCACAGGCAACTTGGTTACCTCCTGTCCCCCTTCCATTTCCAATCTCTAGCAACTGAAATCATCTGGGAGCCACCTAGGTAAACATTTCGGTTTTTTTTTGTTTTTTTTTTTAGTGTTCAACACCAGCTTTCTTTGTCTCCTGGTTCAAACAAAGGTTTAACCAGACTTAATTGTTTTGACTAAAAAATTTCCTTTTCAGGATGAAAGAGGTCCCCACTTCACAGCCTTTTTTAGAATGGTGTTGATTTAAACTCCTAAATGCAAATGGATGATCAATTGTGGATGCCCAAGGTGGTTTGATTTTCTGCTCCTCCAACTCTCAATCAGTACATCAGCTCCTCCTGGAGAAGCAACTTAAGAAAATAACCAGGATCGTTTTCTGAGCTCAAGTGTAGATTGACAATAGCACACATGGAATACACACACACACACACACACACACGGTGATATATAGGGGGAGGGATAATGATAGGGTAACTATCATTATAGGAAACTCCTATTATCCTAAAAACAACAACAACAACAACAAAAAATGCTGAAGCAAATAAGCCAAGTCTCCAGAATTTCACCATCAAAATCATTACCACATTTGTTCTTTTCATAATTCCTCTTCAGCAAGTAACTACATGAGATTATAGAAAAGTGGCACAGGTGAGTCTCCAACATGCCGGGAGGAGAGAAACACAGCTACTCCCTCTTGCATGAGAAACATCCTCCTCAAGCCTCTGGGTACCAACTCAGCCTCTCTTTCCATGATGAATGCACTCCTCTGCTTCCCTGTCTTTGGAGAGATGCTATAGCACAGCTGGTTTTCATGAGGGCACAGTTGTTTCTTAAGCAGTCCTTAGGACCAGGAGAGTTCTCCACGGTGGGGATAGAGTTTGCAGGAATCAAAAAAGAAAGAAAACAGCTCAAGAATCTGCTTCAGGAAATATAATTCAAACAAACTTTCTTTTATCTATTTCTTGGACCATTGTTTACATTATCTTTTCTGGGGCTCGATTTTGTCTCTCACATGATGTTTCTGTGTTAACTTATAAGGAAAACTTAACCCTTTCTTGTGTCTTTTTCATACATGGGAAACATAGACTAATTGACAAACCAGATAACCTGAGAAACTGTTAGTAAAACTTCAGCAATTAAGACCAACTTGTTTTATTCATTCTTGCAACAAAATATTGCTGAGTGTGTATTATTATAAGAGAATCATTTTACTTAAAGAAACATTTCAGTAACCCTAAGAATACCAAAATACATTATGTGCAAATCCTATATCCAGGAATGAATTTCATAAGGTAATTCTTAAATAAAGAAAAGTGTGAAGTAAATAAAGAAAATATCTAAATATTTAACATTAGAAAAAATGGCTAAGTAAAAATTGGTATATGCACTGAATGTGATACAAAATATTTACTAAAATGATTAGTGAAAAGTAGAATTCATAATTGTTCATGCTTCATTATAACTTTAATAATAATATACTATATTAATAAATAATACTATATTATACAGTAATATCCTATAAACTATAAACATATATTTAAAGGGAATATAGAAATATTAAAATACCCAACTCTTCAATGTAGTGATATTATAAAGAGAATATTATTTCTATTATTATTATAATTTTATTTGTACAATTTAAAAATAGTTAAAAGGAAATAACATAATGTATTTATTGTATACCTACTTGTGCCAAGAAAAATGACACATGGCCTGCCCTCAGGAAGCTGATAGAAGATTTGAAAAATAGTATTTAGGGGTCAGGGATATAGCCCTGGGTTTGATTCCTAATACTGGAAAAAAATCAGTATATAAAAACTATAACACATAAGATAACATATCACAAAGAAATAAGAGTGAGGTGTTATAGCAGAATTAAAAAAACAACAGAGGAAATTTGCCTTCCTATTAACCAGCAAGAAAGTAGAATTTTTAAAGTTATACAATTAGTGCATATGTTCTTACCCTGCAGCAATAAGAGAACTAACGTTAAGGTAAAATTACAATAAATCACCGAGTCTATCTTAAAGCAGGAGACAGAATCTTTATTCACCAGCCAGCAGTCTGGATCCATCAACTCATGGGACAAAGGATAGGCTGCAAGTCTATACCCTTTGACCCCCTCTTGGGGTTTGAGTACACCTATTATGGTTTAAAACCATATTAATCACAAGTGGCTGTTGCTATGATTCAAAACCATAAACAAACGTCATGAGATCTAAGATCATAAGCAGAAAAGGAAGTGGGCCAAAATGTCCCTAGTTGAGTACAAGTTAAAAAATGGTTACTAACATCTAGACAATCAATTTCTGACAGCATACATTGTCCAAGAAAAATGGGAACCAAAGAGAGAAAAACCGTCCATTGTATAAGAATTGCCATTTTGTGTTGCCAAACATGCTATGCTAAGCAACTATTGACGGGTACAGAGGCGGGGCTTTCCCACAGGAGAAGCATTTCTTCCATGACATGGAGTCTCAGGGCAAAATGGAGTCTGTTTGGTTATTGCCCACATAACCTGGACCATAACATGAGTACCTCTCTTTTTAACATTCAGAATATGTAACAAAGGAGAAAATACACATCTTAATTTTTAGAATCTTGAATGTAAACTTCAGAGGGTTATGTTCTGATAAGGTCATCTTCAATGGACAGTTCACTCTTATCAATGGGACATGGCACACTTTCCATACACCCTCTGCACTCTGGCAAAGCAAGGAGGAGATTTTTCCCCAACAGGAAGGACCCCCAAAATAAATATGCCAATCTGCTATTGGCTGAACCCAGTTAGAATCCAGGGGACAAGGGGACCTAGTTGATGTGCCACAGCCTTCAAGGCACAGAGGCAAGTGGAAACAGGTAAAGAGTAAATATAAAGAGTAAATAAATAAAGAGTAAATATAGAGGGACAAACAAAAATATATCTGCCACTAGGATCTAAAAAAATTAAATTTCAGAAGACATTATGCTTAATAGTGAAAAGTTGAAAACTTTTCTTTTAAGATTAAAAAAAGACAAAAATGACTACTAACATGACTTCTACTAAATATAAAAGTTTTAACCAGGACAAAACAACAACAACCAAAAAAAACACTGGAAAATGAAAAATAAAACCATAATTATTCACTATAAAATAATTCCATATATCAAAACCACAAAATAATCTACAAATGAATTACTAGAATAAATGAGTTGAGTATGGCCGTTAATATCAGGCCAAAATACAGAAAATCATCTGCATTTTTATGTACTTGCAAAAGCAAAAAGTAATTTTTAAAAAATATACAATATTTATAAGAATAATAAAATATGAAATATTTAGGAATAAACCTACTAAAATATGTGTATAGCTCTATGTAGGTAATCATAAAATCTGTTTGTTTGTTTTTTTTTGGTACTGGAGATTGAACTAGGGGGCACTAGACCACAGCCACATCCCCAGCCCTATTTTGTATTTTATTTAGAGATAGGGTCTCACTGAGTTGCTCAACACCTCACTTTTGCTGAGGGTGGCTTTGAACTGATATCCTTCTGCCTCAGTCTCCCAATCTGCTGGGATTATAGGTGTGCACCACCATGCCTAGCCAAGTAATCAAAAAATCTTGACCAAAATGTAAGAAGACTAAAATAAAGGGAAATATATGACATATAGCGATCAAAAGACCCAATATTGAAATTGGTTTTTTTCCCAAATTGTAATGTATAGTTAATCCAATCCAAATAAACCACAATTGATTTTGTCTTAACACATTACAGTCTGATTCTAAAATCTGTAAAATTGAAAGCTACTTATAGAAGTTTTCTTGAAAAAGCTAAGAATTATCCAGATTTAAAAGAATAAGTTCTATTTGAAAGAGCAAATCTATCAGAAGATCAACACATCATAATTTCAGAGCAATTAGGAGTGTAACACTGATCCAAGAATAGACAATACATCAATGGAACAGGATTTAGCACTCAGGTATAAGCCCAGACAAATAAGGCTTTTATTTATGGTCGCTTTGCAGAGTAGTAAGGGAAGAGATGACTTCCCTGAATAGTACTAGGACAACTGGACACCCATAGGGAGGAATGAAACAATCTTACTTGACACCTTTCCCAAACACCTTCCCAGGCAGTTCAGGATGTGTCTCAGATTCCTTATGAAAAGGAGATTTGTGTGCAAGAGGCGGGGCATGTCCTGAAGATCAACTCCTGAGACAAGGATTAGTCACAGGGAAGAATGAACTGCAACACAGTTATACAAAGTCCTCTGCCACATATATGATTTGCTCTGGAGTTGGGTCAAACTTCAAAATTGTCCAGAATTCAGGCAATGGAGACCAAGTCTTGATACCATCCATTGAATAGTCATTGAATGTAGACTGTTCAATTTCCAACAAGGTGACTCTCTTGGAAGGGTGCTGAACAAGGGGTGGGAGGACTTTGGAAAAAAAAAAAAAGGCTTTCTATGAGAGCTGTCAGTCACCAGTGCTCCTAACAACTTAAGTAAAACATAGATGAGACTTGGGTGAATCAGTACACAACAAGGTGGAATGTCAATCTAAGTGTAAGATATAAATTTAGGCATTTCCCAGGAGGTGATGTGAGAAAATATTTTCATGACTCCAATGTAGGAGAACATTTTTAAAATAAGACTCCAAAAGCACTAAACATAAAAATAAAAAAGTGACAAAGTAGACTATATCAAAAGGTACCAGTAGGAGTGTAAAGAGCAAGCCATAGCAGGGAGAAAAATATTTGTGACAACATAAAAAAATCCGGAAGAAAACTTCTATAAGTAGCTTTCATAAAATAAAAAGTAAACAAACATACAAAACAAAACTTACAATAAGAGAACATAACCTATAAAATTGCTAAAATAAAAAGTATAGAAAATTCCAAGCATTGGGTGATATGGAGCGAATGAATTTCTCATAGTGCTGGTAAAAACCACAGTGGAAAACAACTACTGAAGTGAAATGTAGAATTTTCCTTCCTAGATAAATCCCCTCTACATTCCAATTTATACTGCACAAAAGGTCCTAGATAAAGAAGAGATTTCTTCCAGCATGAAATTAACAGTGTAGGGGGCACAAATAGTGAAGGACTACAAAAGCAATAATTTGGTCCATCAATGTTCAACATGTTCTTCAAGATGTAAAGACAATCAAAACTATCAAGTGTCTCAAGTGTGATGGCCACATCTTGGGTACAGACTTAACCAGAGATAAGCATTCCTGAAGAGTCAAAAACAAATTGTCAATCTGTAGCCAAAGAAGAAGCAGTGGAATCCTTTGGTTCTAATGATTAGTGCAAGGATTAATTGACTATGGCATGGTACTATTCTGCAATTGGTTTTGTTTGAGCCTTGCATCTTGCAGCAATCACAGTTCTGTTCCCTCAAGGTGAAGGGTTAAGGATAAGAAACAGTGCTGAATTAGTAGTACATCATCATATACTAGCTAGCACATGTCAATAACTGCTATGAGCAAACCTAATTACAAACAGCACTATGACAATAAATTCCATTAAGCCCACTGAAAGAAAGAAATAGGTGAATGATACAACTTAATGTGTGTCTACCTGGCTAAAAGCTGCAAAATAAGTAAGTCCTATTAATAAAATTTTAGACATCAGCAATGTGAGCAGCATCAACCCTAGAAAACTTTGAACTAGGCTAGAATATATCTGGGTATCACTCAAATCATCCTAACACCTGAGCTCACTGAATCTCAGAAACTATTGTTTGTAAACCATATAATTATTATGTAATAGGTGAGTGGGGAGCGCTGCCAATTAAACAACACCAGACCACCTATGGTTAGAAGCATCTAAATTTAGAGATGATGACATGGAAGAATGTGTGCATTAGAATAAATGCAACAGATTTCCCTATTTCCCCAGTTGGAGTCTGTCCCCTACCTCCATTCTTAAAAGCTGGGAATTCTATTTGCTTTTCCAGAGACTGCTTAAAACAAGAATTTAGCTGTATCTATTCCTATGAAACCACTTTTTCTTTATTTTCAGTATTACTTTTTCCCTGAAGAAGCTGACTCTTTCTTTGTTACCCATGTTCCCAACTATTCTCAATTCTTTCACAAGCATTACATTGTATCTTTGAACAACAAAAAAAGAATGTTCTGTAAAAATAATATAGTTAATGCATAATATTCATAAATATTTTGTCCTCTTTAAACACCTTTGAGAAAAGTTTTTAAGTGGTTTTTCAAGTGTATAGATTTTTAAGAGTATAGATTAATATAAAATACTATAAAATAGTAAGGGTGAAGATACTTTGTTAGTCTTTTACCTATGTTAACCTTTTTATACTATATTAATCTTTTCATGATAACCGCTGCAATTTAAGAACATTATTTCTCCTTAGAGCTTTCCTTTAAATCTCAGAATTATTATATACAGAACTTAAAAGTATAAAATACAAAATTCAGTCTATTGGGGGTGTCCAGATTATTAATTTCCCCAATTCAGATTTTTATGTATGCTGAATGATACAAAAGTAGTTTTATTAAGAACCTAAAAATCTAAGATGTGTATTCCTAAATTGCTTTATATCGCACTATGTGAATGTTTTTATTTGCTATAACCTGGTAAGGAAAAAATTTTGAGTGTGATGACATAAAAAAAAAAGGAAAAAGAGGTAGAGAAATAATAAGGAAGTGGAAAGGAAGGGAAAAGAAAAGAGAGGTGAAGAAGAAAAAGAAAAAATGAAAATTAGAAACAAATTTTCTAATTAAATGTAATCAAAGTGGAACCCTTTGATGGATTTTCTTAGCACTTCAGCTTTTCAGGGTTTTCATTTCTACTTTTAAATAGTAAAAGAACTTTAGAATTTAAATATCTGAAATCCCTACTAGATAGCAGAGGCTGTCTTCTTATCTTTGTGTTCCCAGTCTCACCACTGTGCATGTAGGGGTGACTGCCTCCATCACTGATAGTTCATTAATAAATGCATAAATTCTCTGTTAACTTTACTCTTATGTCTTATGTATGAAAAAATCTGTTAAATGTTTACTTATTTGTGACTGGGAGGTATTTTGGTTTTCATTTGTTTTGTGTGTGTGTGTGTGTGTGTGTGTGTGTGTGTGTGTATGAGGTGTATGTGTGTCTTTCAATTATTAAAACCCATTTTTGGTGGGGTGGGGATGTAGCTTAATGGTAGAGCACATGCCTAGCAAGAGGTCCTGGTTTCCCCAGTATTGAAAAAGAAGGTTTTAGAAAGTAGGAATAACACAGCAAACATAGTAAAACATACAGTGAACATTTGAAGAAGGGAGAGAAAGCAGAGAGCTGAGGTCTGAACTGCAGGAGGAGTTTGAAGGAATGAGTTTTCACACTGTACATAGCAAGGTATCAAGTAAGTTATTAATGGCTATGTTCTGAAAAGAAGCTAAGAATAAGCTGAAGTGAGACCAAAGTAGTGCAAAGGACCTGGGGAAATGGATAAGTAGTGAAAGAGAAAGGAACAAATCTTGGATGAAATCGATGTTAGTATAATTCTAAATGTCTGAGAATTCCAGAGCTTGAAGGCTCAGGATATCGATCAAATCCTTCATCTTACAGAAAGGAAATGAAGTTTTTACTGCCCCCACACAGGTACTATCAGCCCCTCTGCAGCTAGGGACTGTGGACGTAAAACAGCAGACCATCACTGAGAAGCTTCTAGATCAGAGATCTCCACATTTCACTGTGTGCAGGAACCACTGGGATCTTGTTAAGATGCAGATTGTGGTTCAGTAGTTCTGGAGGAGGAGGAGGATTCTGCATTTCTATCAAGTTCCCACTGGAGACTGAGGCTGTGGGCCACAGACTATACTTTGAGTAGGAAAAAGCATAGGAAAGGGTTTCTCAGACTGTGGTCTGAGGACCTTCAAGTTAGAATTACTGTTGTGCCTATTAAAAATATGCATCCCTGAGCAGCACCACAAGTGTGTAGAAATTTCGAGGTGATCGATGCCTTTATTTCAAATTTCTATTAAATGTCATATATTACATTTTAAATTACAGTAGAAGCATCTCACCTAACCTAAAATTTAAATCTAGTTTTATTTCTTTTTTTAATCTGTTGACTATTTCCTTTTTACATTTGTTTTTTTTCTTTGAATTGCCACTTTAAGAATTTAAAGGTAAAAAATAACTGATAGAAATGTAAGCAAACAAATAGTTTTCCCCTGCCATTTCAGGACTTCAGTCCTTGCAACTCTTCCCCACATCCCTTCCTTGCTAGTATTTTAATTTCTCAGAAGTGGGTTGCCATACTTTCTGCCTCAGAATAGACCATCACCAGGGACGGTAATGTAGAGTTAAAACCTAGGTTCCAAGATACTCAATTCCAAATGCCTACACCAGACTTCATTTTCCTGAATCTCTACTGTGCATTTTATCTTGGGATTTTAGAATAACATAAAGTTTACTGACCCCTAAAACCACAGCCCTTCTCCCAACCTTTTTATATTCCTTACTACTAATAATAACTTAATTATCGCTATTAATATCATTTTTAGAAAATATTAAACTTTTGCTATGTTCCAAGAACAGTATGAAAAGCTTGTATGCATTGTCTGAACTCTTTCTCCACAACAGAAAAATAACTTTAATCTATTTTGGTTTTATAGATGAAGAACGAATAGTTAAGAAAAATTAAGTAACTTACTCAAGTGTCACACAGCTAGTGGTCATTTGAGTCTTGGGTTTTAATGTTTGATCCCAAAGTATTACATTTTCACCTATACCCTATATACATATTTTCAGAAGTATATTCATTCTAGTCTCTGAAGCTAACAAAATGTCATGTATTATTTCTACCCATTTCTGTTTCTGTGCTAATTTAAATGAAAAGTCTGAATAAAAACAAAAGCACTCATCACTCCCCACACCCATGCAGAGCTTAGAAGGGCGCGGTTCATCTTGTGTGTACAAATTGGGAATTCAGTAGCTATTCTACAGTATCTCTGTTTTCAGACTACTTCCAAAAATAATGGAAAAGAGTGAGGCAATATTGTCGCTATTTCAAGGAGGAAAATGTAGCAAAGACACTTAAAAGTGTGAATAGGAGTGGAGATTTATACATAATGTTCAATATTAACCTACCCCCTGAGAAGTTGATCTTGAATAGTTTTCCAGATGGACTCATGCATTAAAAGGATGTTTGAACTCTGTTGGTGGTTTCTATTAGTACTCATCAGCAAACATGAGACCTTTATGTTTCTTAGACTGTCAGCTCTGATTACAGGATAAAAGCTAAACAGCTTCTTTGACCAAATTGCATCTTGGCAGTTACAGCTGTGATCCACTTTTCAACAATTATTTCAAAAGCCATTAAAATGGGAAAAAAAATCAAGAGGGTGATATTCATCTGAGACTATGGATGCAAATTCATTTCTTGCTCTTGGATATACTAACACTCTGTTTAAAAAGACAAATGTACAACAATAAGGCTCATGCCCTGAACAAAAGACAGTATGTTTCCCAAATAAACACTTGCTTTGTTCATGACTTGCATGAAATCATACTGCTTTCATCTGTATTTTCTTATTTTCAGTTGCAAAAATAACTAGTAGCTGACAAAGGATTTGTCAAGCCTTTAGTTTCTTTTGCATAGCAAACTAGATCTCTCATTTCTTGTGTTATATTTGCATTTGAATTTTTTCCCATCTTTAAAGATAAACCCTTCATAGATATCTCAAAAGATATAAAGTCAATTTGCCACTCTTTCAAGAACAAGGAAAAAGACTTGTGGGTAGCTGACTAATGAAACATCATTATTCTAAAAACACTTGCTCCCTATGTTAAGAAACATGGATAAAATTGTGAAGAAGAAAATTAAAAAATTAAATATTTCGGCACTGGGGTACTTGGCATCCATAAATGGAACAGGAAAAAGACCAAAAAAAATTTTTCACTTATAATTAAGGCATCAGTTTTTACTTAAATTTATTTTTTATTATTGTCACCTGGATCAAATAATTCATGAACTTTTTCTTATTCATTCATATAAGATCATTCCTGTATCTTTCACTTAATTGTCATAGATTACAAATAAGAGGACATGAAACTACATAATTATAAAAACATATTTAATTATGATGCTTAACAAATATACTAAAGGAAAAATACAGTATCCCCGGCTGGCATGTAATGAGTGGGAGAGAATGAGAAGCGCCTTTTAGCAACTTTTAAAAATCTCTTGATCACGGAAACTTAATGATGTGATTTTTTTTTTCTTCAATATGAAAAAAAATGACTTTTTTCTAAGTTGAAAGGAAATAAGAAGTTACCCAAGAGCACTAAATCTATATTTATATATATTTTATGTAGCAATTTCTATCTATAAAGTTTGGATGCAAACATTTCTTAAAGAAATAAAAGTTGATGAAGAACTCTCTAAAAAGCAACGGCTTTGGCATGTGGGAAGATTGCTATGACTGGTTTAAATCAGACTTATGAGAATTCATAACCACATAGTTGTTGGAACTTAATGTCCTTTTACTGCATATGTATGATACCAAACTTTTGGATAAATGTTGAAAAAAATCAACAGAACAGATAGATGTTCTATCTACATAATGTTTAATACCTGAATGGTTCCAAATCCATCAAAATTCATCATTAATTTGCATAAGAAAATTGGTCATTTTACTTTAATGTTAATATTTCCCAAGTCATTTTTAGTAAGTTTTGTTTCTTACAAAAAGAGTGTGGTCAGGTTTACATTACGGAGACTAGCATTGGTAATAAAGACAACTGGCAGAGGATATGATCCTATGATACACTGTAAAAAAGTGATCCAGTCGAAGAAAGTAAATCAACTTAGGAAATCACACTGGAAGACCAGAGCCCAGCAAAGCCAAAATCCAGGATTGGTGGGACTTGAAATGTCAAATATATAACATAAATCTCTTTCCTGCATGAGTTCTGAACTCACTGAGAGGCAAACAGAATGGAAATCAAGATATTGCTTTTATTATAAACAAAAATACTTGGAGAATGTGTCTTAAGGCCTTCCAACACTGTCTACCCCTAAGTGAAATATTTAAGTTACTAGGGGAAAGGAAACTTTGGGTGTGCAGACCATGAAGTCTGTTTTCCACTAGCCTGAAAGAGAACAGAAAATAGAATTCCTGGTAACATATTATCTTTGTCCAACAAGGAAACAAGGATCAGTGATCACAGATCAATTACCAAGAACTTCCTTCCTCCTCCTCTATGGGACAAAAGGTCAGGAAAATTGCCCTAAAGAATTCAGTCCTTCAACATGGAGACCTGAGAAGTCATGAAAACGTGTCTCCTCCTAATCTTCCCTAGTTTTTTTTTTTTTAATTTATTCGTTCTTTTTAGTTATACATGACCACTAATTTTGATGTAGACATACAAGCATGGAATATATCTTATTCTAGTTAGAGTCTCATTCTTAGGGATATAAATGATTCTGGGATTCACTGTATTGCTTTCATATTTATACCTGGAAAATTATGTCAGAGTCATTCCACCATCTGTCCTTAGCTGTTAACCACTTGAGTTTAACTCTCAAGCCTATAGCTGACCAGGAGAGTTCTTATTCTTTTCTGACAGATCAGAAATCTATCAGAGTAACTCTATATCACTTCCCAGAACCTTCTCCCCTAATACTGACTATGGCTGTTTTGTTGATCCTCCTGACAACACTGATAAGTAGTGCTAAATGTTGCTCAGTTTCTAAAACTAGATCAGAATCAATTAAGTTAACATTAAGGCCATATTTTGTCTAACTTTCTCATTCTAAATATCTGACTGCCTCCAACTCATAGCTCATCAGAGGTTCTGCAAAGAGACTGAATGACAACATCAATAAATGCCATAAAAAATGCCAACACATAAAGGAGTCATAAATTTGAATGTGAATTACCTCCCATTGTAAATTTCCTCGAGACATTAATGTCCTCAAATTAAATTCCCTTAAAAGTCCACAAGATTTAAAGTCAAAAATAATTCCATGCAAAATCAAATTCCCTTCATTCTGTAAATTAAGTGTCTAAAGTCATTATAGTACAAAATAAAAATGTCTTGTCCTTGTAAGCAAAGTTCAAGAAACTAAAATTTGAAGTTCTCAAGTTTAAAACTTATAATCCTTATTTCAAAACTTTTTGTCCTTCCTGGTCTCAGATACAGGTGTGGGTATGTTTGTATTTCTTCAGCATCTAATGCCTGGCTTAGCATCTTTTATGGGAATGTGTTTGGTCCTTTCAGGACCTCAGAATTAAAATTATCTTTTCATGTGACCCACTTTTTAAAAAAATTCAAAAAGTTCATAGACAAATAAGATTATTTGTTTTATACCCCAAACTTAGTTTCTGTAACCTCTTAGGAAAGTTAACCTAGGCGGAATCATGTTACCAGAACCCAACTTTTAATATTAGAAAAACCATAGCAGATACTCATGATACCTAGAGGCAGGAAAGTAGAGTGAAAACATTTTCTCATTTCAGCCTAGCCAGGAGGCCAGGCATCCTCCAAGACAACTCAAGCAGCCAAGGGCAGGCCTCTGAGGAAGTTCACACCAGCAATTCAGGAAACTGATTTAGCATAATCTTCAGGTTGTGCCTTTTAGTTAACATCATGGTCTGTAGATCTAGCCAAAAAAAAAAAAAAAAAGTATAAAAGCAACAAAGTTTGTTCTGCATCCTGATACTCAAAAGACCCCTTTACTGGAAGATTATCTGGTCCCATGGTTGACACTTTACTTCAGCTTTGCATGCTTACTAAAATGTTAACAGCTAGCATTTGCTAGGGGGCATGGAACAAGAGTTTACAGCAGTTTATACCATTAAACAAACCCCCTAAGCAGCTGGACCCACCAAGGTTAAAAATCCTACATGTCCTGTCTTCCTAAAGCCAGCCCCATGGAGACACTCCAGAAGACTCTTTAGCGTGTGTTTATTTTGCTCCCTAAAGTCCAACCCTTTTCTGTTTCTCAAGACTGATTCATCAAACTTTGAGTTTTTAAGGAAGGCACAATAAGTGATCTTCACCCCTCAAAGTTACCAAATGAAAGCAGATAAAGGTATCAGGTGGATAAACTATCTCCATTAGAATAGTAAAGCCCTTTGCACCGAAGTTGCATGTGCATCACTTTAATTGAATTCATCTTCTAAACTTCAGACCGAGTGACTATGTTACTACCTGACTATGTTGTTTTATTTCATAGGACCCAGTAGAAATCAGTCCCACCATGGTTATGCTGGAAGTCCAGGGCAGTGACATTCAACCTTGACTGTACTTTGGGCTTACCTGGAGAATCACATAAAAGACGGTTTCTTGGGTCCTAGTCCTGAAAGAAAACGTCTAGTTTGGTTGGTCTTTGGGAGTAATCTGAGCCTGTGTAATTTTAAAAGCTACATATTTGATTCAAATGTGCCAGTCAAAGCTTAGAACAAGTCATTGGGAACACCTGAATAAGGTGGTAAGTGTGCAGAGAAAAGGGAGAAGTGGTTTTGCACACACAAATCTCTGCTACAAATTAAGTTTTGTCTGATCTTTGGCCATTTTTTTTTTATTTATTTTTATTTTTTAGAATCCAGTATCATTTAAAAGGCCGATGGCAAATAGGCCTGAGTTTAGTGGGTTAAACCCTATGAAGGCAAAGCAGACAGATAGGGGAAAAAACAAAACAAAAAAAAAACCCTCCCTCAGATCCAGTCTTTAGTCAGCTTACTCTTTGATTGGATTAAAATGATCAGCCACTATTCTTTCTACCCACTAGGTGATAAAAAGAATCTTCACTGGAGGACAGTAACATCATCTGGAGCCTTCTACAAAGAACCATACACAATTTCCAACATTCAATAAAACCAGTGTACCAGGCACACTAAGAAACAGGACAAGAAAAAAAAAATGATAACAAAATCACAGACGATATATTTATAGGAATTTTATAAATCTGTGATTAATGATTCCAGATACTAAGTGAAAAGATGAAGAACTTTTCAAGATAACTGAGGAGTTAAGAAAGTGTTGTAAACATAAAAATAATAATAATAATAATAATAATAATAATAATAATAATAATTTAACTAAATTTAAGAACTCAATTGATGTTGATTACCAGCAGATATGCAAAAGAGTTTTGTAAACTGGAAGATAGGTCAGTCAAAAATATATAAGCAGAAACAGAGCAAATCAGACGGAAAATAAAGAAAACCATATAAATGGCATATAGGACATGAGGCAAAGATCCAAGATACAAACAATTGAAGGCCCCTCAAAAGGGAAGAAAACAGGGCAGAAACAATATTTGAAGTTATAATGACAATAGGTTCGCCCCCCCAAAAGGTATTTATAAGGTTAGAGATACAAGATTTTATTTTTAAATTTTATGGTCAGAAGGGTACAAGTTTGATGGCACATCTCAGAAAAAATTTCCAGAGGTTGTCATGGAACTCTTCTTGCATTGCAAGATCAAAGCAATTTGGAGTCCCAACAGTAGGGCCATGAACAAATATTCACAATGTGGCCCTTACATTAATGTATGGAAGTCTTGGGGTTTCAGTGTCATTTTTCCTACCATTGGTCTGCCTTGGACAACTCACTTCCAGTGATGATGTCAAGCTAGTGAGCAAAGGTTTCCAGTTCCCTGTAAAAGTTCTACTCCAGCATCTGAGATATGTGCAGTAACAATGCAAACTACATTTCACCACTGGAGATTCTTACTTCATCTCAGGCCCCTGGAAATCTCCCCGAACTTCACTATCTTTTAAATAGATTTTCATGATTTAATGAATGTTTTTAAATGTTTTAATGTGTTTAGGATGGACAATAACAACCAAGTGTAATCAGTCTTCTCTATTAATCAGAAGTCCAGTTATTGCTATAGCAATCTAATGGACAAAATGTTCTAAGTGGCTTTAAAATAGCAACAGACTATGAAACTAGGAATGACGTTGCCAATGGGTCAGACATTCTTTTTGAATAGAAGAGAAAGAGAGTGAACATACATGAAAGAATGATAGGCAATGCAGCATTTCTCCAGCCAAGATGGATTTCATTCCACTTAATTTCTGGAGGGACTGCAGACCCCCCCACGTTCTTTTTTCTTCTCCTTTCCCTCCCCCAAACTTCAAGCCATTGTTGGTTCCAAGATTGTTTCTGGACTATGTAATCCTCTACAAGAAGTGATATTCTACTCGGGAAAAGTAAATTGACTTTTCCTCCCCTCTTCTATTTCTTTCTGCAGATTAAAAGAGTTGTTAATTTTGAGTTGCTAATGGATTTTATAGGGCTTGTCACTTCTCAGCCCAGCTCTGATGGGTACATTTTGTGATTAAAATACTTAGTCATTAACTGCTGACTCTTTCCACTATTGCCAGTACCCATTGCTCATTTCCCAGCCTTAAATTTAAAAATCTGCTTTTTGTTCAGCAAGAGCTATGAGATATTTCACATCACTATCCTTAGTGGAAGGTGTTTCTTTCAGGATCTGAACATTAGCTGCAGTGTTTTCTACAAGCTAGGTCTTATTTCTTGGAAGAACTGTTGAATTTTTTAAAAAAATAATTTTAAATTCAGTCTCTAGTTCTAGGTGAAGGAAAGGTGCAAAAATGTCACATTTCTTGATTAGACTCTTGTCAAGTTCTCACAGAGGTGGAACTATCTATTTCTGTTCTTTCTATTCTGCATGGCCAGTTTCTGGGACGCTAAGAGATAAGGTTTAACTTTGGAAAATACTCTTTTGGTAAATAGTATCTTTGTTTGTTCTTATTTTTAAATAATAATTTAATTTTTTATCAGCTCTTTTAAAGTAGATAAAAGCATAAATGTTGGATATACATGTACCCTCGATGCAAATAATTTATTTTAACAGAAATCAAGAATATTATACAAGTGCTGGTTATTTCTGTCAAATTCCCTGAAACTGAAATGACGTTTAGAATAACGGGCACGTTGAATTTGTAAGAATAGCATTTTGTTATGCTTGCAACAGGTTAAGTGCTGGGAGCCATCAGCCAAGTAGGTATGACAATCTCCTTGCCAGCTTACTCCCATGCTGTCTGTGGAAGGACTTCTGAAAGGTGACCTTGCTCAAGGACCAGGGCAGTTTAGCATAATAGGAGAGTAGGGTGTTCCCCCTTTAGAATAGGGCAGTTTAGCATAATAGGAGATTAGGGTGTTTCTCCTTTAGAATAGGGCGTATCCTGCTGCTGAGTTCCTCTTGAGTGCTTAGGGTCAAACAGTATATTTTGGGAGACAGAAGCCCATGCGGAGTGGATTTGGGCAGAGAACGTGGATTCCCCCAGAGCGTGTTTGTAGACGACCGGTGTAAGTTCGGGAATAAAGAATTGCTGTTTGAATCTACAAGCTGTGTGGAGACTCGTGATTTGTGCCCAGCCAGAGACTGCGGCAGTTAAGCATATTGTGACTTGCAATTAGCACTGTTGTGATATATATATATATATATATATATATATGTTGTGTTTGCTATGATTTTCATATAAGGTGTTCCACCCCCAAAATCTCCTGTGTTAATGCAAGAATGTTTAGAGGGTGAAATAGTTAGATTATGAGTGCTGTAATCTAATCAGTGGATTAATTCATTTGATGTATTAATGATTTGAGGAACATAGGTAGTAATTGTAGACATGTGGGGTGAGGCAACACAAAATAGTTTACTGAGGGCATCCCCTTGCAAATTATATTGTCCCCCTAACTCCCCTGTCATCCTCACTCTGTTTCCTCTCTACCATGAGGTAAGAAGCTTTCCTTTGCTGTGCTCTTCCACCACAATTTTCTGCCTTACCTCAAACCCAGAGCAATGGAAATGGCCAACCATAGTTGAGCCTTTGAAACTATGAGTCAAAATGAACTTTTCCTCCTCTAAGTTGTTCTTTCAGGTATTTTGGTCATGATAAAAAAAGCTGACTAACACAAATTGGTACCAGGAGTGGGGTTGTTGCTGTGCCCAACATGATCATGTTGTTCAGAAGGCTTTGAAACTGGTTTTTGGGATGAGTTTGGAAAAGTTTGGAGATTCAGGCTTGAAAAGTCATAAGATGTTGTAATCAGAGCTTTATGGGTGATTCTGGTGGGAAATCAAAAGACCAGAATGCTGATAGGAATGTGGACAGTAAAGACCACTCATGAAGTTTCAGAGGGGAACAGGGACTTTATGAGAAATTGGAATAGAGGCCATTTGTGTTACAGTGTGTCAAAGAACCTATCTACATTTTGTCCATGTTCTGAGACTTTGTGAACTGGGATTTTAGGAACTTGAGTTTGGCCAGAATAGTGTGTGTAAAATTGGGTCCAAAGAAGGTGTGATTGTTGAAGAGATTACTGCCACTAAAGAAGCTAAGTACTTTGCACCTATAAAACAGGAAATATGGCTTGAGAGCATCTCAGAAACTTACAAGATCACACCCATTATAGGCTCAAGGGTGTAAATTGGAAAACTCCTTTGAGAAGTGAGTGTGGGAGCATCCTGGTCACACAGGTGTGCCTCCTAAGTTGCTTCCTTCTCTAGATTCAGTTCACTATGCTCAGCCACCTGGCATTCAGAGTTCATTGAAACCTTAGTTCAAGGGGGCCAAACTACTGCTAAAGCTGGTGGCAGACTTTGGCATTGTCCACATGGAAATCGTTTTGGAGGAATGCAGAATGAAGTAGTTGCAGGGTCATGGAGGCTTCCACTGAGATTTCAAAGGAAGGCCTGGAAGACCAGGCAAAATGTAACCAGGTTAGAATTCCTACAGACAGCCCCAGCCAGGGAAATGTGTGAAGCTGTGAGGATGAAGCCAAAGCTGGAATAGAGATCTGCCAGGGATTAAGAGATTCCAGTAATGTGGAATATCTGCCAAGGAAAGCTGCTGGCTGCAGACAGAGTCAACATAACAGACTATGTGAGCTACAATCAGCAAGGCCAGAGTGATGGCACTGAACAAGCCCTTTGGAGATCACATCTTGCCAGTGTGAACCAGATGCCAGATATGAAGCTTCAGAACTTAATGCTTGCCTGGCCGGGTTTCAGTCTTGCTTCATTCCCATCCCTCTTTCTATACCCAATTCATTCCTTTTGAAATGGGAGTATTTACTCTGAGTCATTATATATTGGATGTACATAACTTCTTTTGATTGTTACAAGGGCTCACAGTCAAGAGTTTCCCTTGGGTCTCAGAAGAGGCTTTGCACTTGGACTTCTGAGCAATACTGGAACTGTTAAGACTATGGGGATTCTTGGAGAGGGACTGAATGTTCAGAGGCGAAATAATTGGATTATGAGAGCTGTAACCTAGTCAGTGGATTAATCCATTTGAGGAATTAAGGATTTGAAAGGACTCGGAGTTGTGGCTCAGTGGTAGAGCGCTTGCCTAGCATGCATGAGGCACTGGGTTCGATTCTCAGCACCACATATAAGCAATTAAATAAATAAAGGTCCATCAATAACTAATAAAAATTTGTTTTAAAAAAGGAAACACATAAAAAAAGGACTACTGTATTGGTTGGTCACTGTAGGCAGAGGGGGCATGGTTATAGGAAGTGGGTCACTGGGGGCATGTCCTTGGTAATTATATCTTGTCCTTAGGTTCCTTTCTCTCCCTCACTCTACTTCCCATCTACCATGAAGTAAGAAGCTTTCCTTCACCATGCCCTACATCCATAATGTTCTTCTTTTCTTATCTCAAGCCCAGAGCAAAGGAGCCAGCTGACCATGAATTGAACTTCTGAAGTAATGAGCACAAAATGAATTCTTTCTAAGTTGTTCTTGTCAGGTATTTGTAGTTACTCCAACAAAAACTGAGCAACACATTGTCCTTCTGTAAACATGGTTTTGATTTCCATGGTTCTAGTTACCTGCAATCAGTTATAATCTGAAAAGATCAAATGAACAATTCTAGAAAAAAAATGAGTATGTTTCAAATTGCACACTACTCTGAGTAATATGATAAAATATCAGGCCATCTGGATCCATACCAACCAGGACAAGAATCATCCCTTTGTCTAGCAAACCATGAGTCACTTAATAGACATGGCATTGCAGAACTTATATGCAAATAACCCTTATATAGTAATGTAATGCTATGTCACAATGCCTGTATCATCCATCTTGCTTAATCTATGGCATAGAAACTGTACCATCTCACATCATCACCAGAGAAAGTATAAGTAGAGTTGCATAAGACATTTTGAGAGATACCATATTTGTATAACTTTTATTATGGTTTATTGTTATAAATGTTTTTGTCATTATTTTGGCTAATTTTTTAATCTAATTTATAAGTTGAACTTTATCATAAGTATGTATAGGAAAAAACATAGTATATACAGAATTTGGTATCATACATGGTTTCAGGTATCAACTAAGTCTCTTGAAACATATCCCCCAAGGATAAGAAGGGATTACTACATAGGAGAATTTTGGAGGGTAATTTTCACCAATCACCTATGTGGAATTTTCCCTTGAAAGTTCATTAGATGTTTTTGAAATTTTAATATTGTTGAAAAAGTCTCTTACCTCCACATTCTACTTTCATTTCTTAAGGCATTACTACCTTTCTCTTAAACCAGCATGTTCCACATGTTTGAATTACGAGGACTTCAATGATCCTTAGTAATTTTCATCCACCAAAGAAACTTTAAATAATCATTTTTTTGTCATATGATAAATAACTTTAAGTTTAAAATGTACATCTTTCTTAAATAAATACATTATTAATTTTAGTGTACTTGGCAATTTCAAAATATAGAGACAAATTTTGATTTCTTACCATTTAACAAATGACATATGCTAATTATTTTAACTTAATTATTTGAGAGATAGCATGAGTCAATACAGTTTTTTTTTTAAAAGAAACTATGTTTGATCACTGCATCAGTCATATCAATAGTAGACTAAGACTGATAGATTATATTGCAGCTACAGGTGGATAAGTCAAACAGGATTTTCATGAGGAAGGATCTTATGAGATCCAAGGAAGTCAAGATACGACTTAGTATGTCGAGTAAGGACCTCATCTAGGAGCCCAAGTTTATACATAATATTTGGTTGAGAATCACATCACACCTACTGGAACAACATGGTTACTTTTCAGGAAAAAAGGCTAAAACATAGCACTATAGGTAGACTAACTGGAAATTCCCAGGCCCACTTACCTTGGATGCTCACCTCAACTCTCTCAAAATTATCAAGATAAAACATGTGACCATAGAACATGATGTACACCTAGGCAGTAACCTGGTCCACTGTGGACTGGCCCAAGAACATTTCTGAGCTCAGTTCATAGGAAATCAATCAAGAATGAGTTTTTTTATTCATCTCTAAGTGTTCTCCTATTTATATTGGAGGTACATATTAAATTGTGCATTAAAATTTAACCATGTGTTTCAACATTAAGATATATTTAAAATATTTTTTAATAAAAAAATTGATACCAGGAGTGGAACTCAGGGGCGCTTGACCACTGAACCACATCCTCAGCCCTATTTTGTATTTTATTTAGAGACAGAGTCTCACTGAGTTGCTTAGCACCTTGCTTTTGCTGAGGCTGGCTGTGAACTCATGATCCTCCTGCCTCAGCCTCCAGAGCAGCTGGGATTACAGGCATGTGCCACTGCACCTGGCCTAAAATATATTCATTAGTTGAAATTCTTGCCTTTATAAAACTGATATTATTATTATTAAAACTTTTTGACTTGTAATTGTAAATAATAAGGTAATGCATGATACAGTGGACAAGTAACACACTGGGATTCGGAACAGCTTCATGTCCAAGAAATAAAATCATAAAAGAAATATGATCGTTATTTATATGGTTTTCTCTTTATTGTTGATTTTTGAAGCATTGGTAAAATCTTGATATATATTATACAAAATTTTTTACTTTATTCTAATGAAATTACAGATTTGTTTTGATAAATAAATGCAAAATATTTTAAATTAAATTTGAAGTTTTATTAGAATTTTAGGCTTTTTATTATCTTCTTTAATATCAACATAAACTTTCTTAATGCTTCTTGACTGTACCCCATGGGTTCATTATATATATTGATGGCACAATAGATGATTAAAGAGAAATCAATTTAAATCCAAGTAAGAAATCCCAAACCTATTTGTAGATTTTAGACACACACATACTAGACAAACATTAGGAGGCATCACTCTGATGAATTTTAAAAGGGAAAATTCAAATAATTTGTTTATTCATTGGGGGTATTAAAGAGACTCACTGCCACCTTTCAGATGAGTTCCTGGCTATTCTGTAATCAGTGGTGGCAAACAATGCCCTGAACTGTCCCAGCAGACACCTGACATATCTACTCTACTTGCAATCTCTTCTGCATGACACTCAATGACACAGGCAACCAGCAGCAAGACCCATGTCACTCCCCTTTCCTCAAACCTTCAGGAGTTCCCCTTTATTGTTCCACCCTCCTACTTCCCTGATCTTACATGTAGCAACTGGGCCCACTCTAACTGGTCTCCTCTTGGCTTTTATATATACACACACACACACACACACACACACACACACATACATAATTGCACATGCCACAATCTTTTTTAATTATTCCTTATAAATACTTCCCTACATATTGTTTATGTGACTCTCCTCTATGCCTTTTCTCTTGCCAGAGTATCTATTTGGAGTACCTTTTTCTTTATTTATTTTAATTTTTTAATTTGTTCTAATTAGCTATAAGTGACAGTAGAATGCACCCAGACACCCTGCACACAAAAAGAGCACAATTTCTCATTCCTCTGGCTGTACATGGTGCAGATTCACACCAGGAGTGTAATCATACATGTATATAAAATAATAATGTCTGAGTCTCATTTAAACATTATTATGTCCTTCCCATTCCCACAACCCCACCCCTCCCCTCACTCCCCTCCACACAATCCAAAGTTCCTTTTCTCTTCTCTACCCTCCCTTCCCACTATGGATCAGCATCCACTTATCAGAGAAAACATTAGGTCTTTGGGTTTTTGGGTTTGGTTAACTTCACTTAGCATGATATTTTCCAACTCCATCCATTTACCTACAAATTCCATAATTTCATTCTTTTTTAAAAGTTGAGTAATATTCAATTGTGTGTATGAACCACCTTTTCTTTATCTATTCAGCTGTTGAGGGGCATCTAGGTTGGTTTCATGGTTTAGCTATTGTCAATTGAGCTGCTATAAACATTGATGTGGCTGTGTCACTATAGTTTGCTGATTTTAAGTCCTTTGGGTATAAACAAAGAATGTGATAGCTGGGTCAAATGGCAGTTCATTCCAAGTTTCCTGAGGACTCCTCATACTGCTTTCCAAAGTGGCTGCAACAATTTGCACTCTCATCAGCAAAGCATGAGTATACCTTTCCCCCCAAAATCCTCACCAACACTTAACATTGCTTGTATTTTTGATAATTGCCATTCTGACTGGAGTGAGATAGAATCTTAGAGTAGTTTTGATTTGCATTTATCAATGGTTAGAGATGATGAAGTTGTTGATCGATTGTATTTCTTCTTCTGTGAAGTGTTTGTTCAGTTCCTTAGCCCATTTATTGATTGGATTATTTGTGTTTTTGTTGTTGTTAAGTTTTTTGAGTTCTTTATATATCCTGGAGATTAGTGCTCTGTCTGAGGTGAATGTGGTAAAGATTTTCTCCCATTCTGTTGGCTCTCTCTTCACATTATTGATTTTTTTTTTTTTTTTTTTTTGCTGAGAAGAAGCTTTTTAGTTTGAATTTATCCCATTTATTGATTCTTAATTTTACTTCTTGTCTTTTGGGAGTGTTGTTAAGGAAGTCAGTTCCTAAGCAGACATGTAGACCAATGCTACAAAATAGAAGACACAAAGACAAACCCACATAAACCCACATAAATAGTGTTATCTCATACTAGACAAAGGCACCAAAAACATTCACTGGAGAAAAGATAGCTTATTCAACACATGGTGCTGGGAAAACTAGAAATGTATATGTAGCAAAATTAAATGAAACCTCTTTCACCCTGCAAAAAAACAACTCAAAGTGGATCAAAGACTTAGAACAGAAACCCTGTGCCTAATAAAAGAAAAAGTAGGCCCAAATCTTCTTCATGTCACCTTAGGAACTGGAGTACCTTTCTCTAATCATCTTTGCCTTTTGAATACCATGTGCTAAAGCACAGGGGCAAGAAACAAGAAGTACATTTGGAAGACTGCAAGTAGCTCTGTATATAGTGAAAGTTGGTGCTTATGAAGAGGATACCAAGCCAGGATTACACACAGAGTCAAAACAGGAAGAGTTGTAAGACCATTTTAAGGACTTTGATTAAAAAAAAAAAAATCTCGCCTGGAAGGGTTTTTAAACAGGGGAGTGATATAGTCTGAAATGTATTTTAAGAGAGTTATTTTGGTCACTTAGGGACATCAATTACAATTGACTGGGAAATGATAGCAATTCTGGACAAAAGAGTGATAGTATGGATAGAGAGAAAGCTGGAATTCTGAGATAGGTGGAATATAGAATTATTGACACCCCCAATAGCAGGGGGTTTCTCTTAATTGACACATGAACACTGTATTAAATTAATACATGCATACAATGTATAATAATCAGATATGGGTTAATGCCACAGATATCACCTCAAATAATTATTATTTATTTGTGTCAGGAATCTTCAAAATCATATTTGTTTGATATTTTGAAATATTCAATTAGTTGTTTTTAACCATAGTCATCCTACTGTGCCTACAACTTATTCCTCCCACCCAGCTATACACTGATCACCCTCACTCCATTCTTCCTTCATGCCTCACCTTCCCAGACTGTGATAACCAGTTTTTGTCTCTCTATCTATGAAATCAACATTTTTGGTTTCTAAATATAAGTGAGAGCATGCAGTATTTGTCTTTCTGTGCCAAATGTATCTCACTTAACACAGTGTCCTCCAAGCCCATTCATGTCAGAGCAGTTTTGACCAGTGAGACTATAAATGAAGAGGAAGTTGAGGTGAAGAGCAAATTTCTCTGGATGTACTAAGTAGAATGCACGTATGCATATAAGAAGACGTGGAATAGAAGGAATAAAAGAAGAGAGAGGAAGATATAAAATCAAATGAAACAGGCGTTATGTGCAGAGCGATGACAACAGGACGTATGGGGAGAATAATTAACACGTAAATCACTGAATTCTGAGGTTAAAGGAAAAGAAAAATGAAATTAAGAGAACAAGCTTCTTTGTGGCTGTTGAGTAAGCAATGAGCAAGCCAGGTTCCCATGGAGACTCTGGGAAACACTTTGGAAAAGCAAAATCTTTCTCCACCTTTCTCACAAAGCTATTTTGGGGATTCCACATGTTAATATAGAGATATTTACACCTCAGCACATCCATGGCAATTACTATGATGTTGCCAGGCACAAGGGCACACGCCTGTAATCCCAGCAGCTCAGGAGGCTGAGGCAAGAGGATCGCAAGTTCAAAGCCAGCCTCAGCAAAAGTGAGGCACTAAGCAACTCAGTGAGACCCTGTCTCTAAATAAAATACAAAGTAGGGCTGGGGATGTGGCTCAGTGGTCGAGTGCCCCCAGGTTCAATCCCCAGTACCAAAAAAAAAAAAAAAAAAAAAAAAATTACTATGCGGTCTCCTATTGCCACTTTCAGTCCTAACATATTTTATATTTTCAGAAACATATTTAGAGAACATATTTTCTATATGAACAACCTGCAAATTTCCAATTAGTACCTAAACTTGTATTTGAAACAGGATTTTCCCCTCAAATTAATCTCCATGTAATACATTAATAAGGGCTATTGAGAATGTCCTGTTGCCCTATGCCATTCACTATTTCCTCAGAGAATTTTTTGAATCCTTAGACTAAATTGGTACCCCGTGAAACACTATAATAAAACCCAACACCTCTTTTTACCATTTGATACAGATGTCATCTGCTTTTATTTCACTCTATTTGATTCATACAGGTACCTCATTCATTAATAAGCTCCAGAAGGGCAGCGACCTTGTTAGTTTTGCTTGTTATTTTACCCTCCAGTGTCTAGAACAGTGTCCAACACAAAAAGTAGGTGTTCAATAAAGAGGTGTGGGATGAAGATATGAAATAAAGAAAGAATAAATGAGAGACATGAACCATTTAAGTGAGGCCTTGGGCTGGGTAGCACCTTCCTTTTTACTAACAGAAAAATCCATCAGAACCTCCAATCCTGATAGGCCATTATTTTCTCTGCAATAACAAAGCAAGGAGAAAATGAAAAGTATTACTTAAATTTAAAATGCATTTAATTGTCATACCTTTGAATATTATGCTTTGCCCGAAGGCCCACAGGAAGAATCCGGGATAATAGAATAAGTATTGGCCCTGAGGTGTGAACTTCTCCTATTCAGTAGATGATGGCAGGTTAGTACAGAGGTGAAGGAAGATCCTGAAATGAAATTGAAGAGAGCTACAAAGGCCATGAGATTAAGTTTTAAAGAGAATGTGTTGATGGAAAGAGGGAGGAGGATTTTTATTGCAAAATTTATGCAAATTATATATATATATTTTTGGGGGGGGTACCAGAGATTGAATTCAGGGAACTTGACCAATGAGCCCCATCCCCAGCCCTTTTTTGTATTTTATTTAGAGACAGGGTCTCACTGAGTTGCTTAGTGCCCTGCTGTTGCTGAGGCTGGCTTTGAACTTGTGATCCTCCTGCCTCAGCCTCCCAAGCTGCTGGGATTAGAGACACATGCCAGCCTTGAGAACTATAAGAGAATAATTTAGTGTTATTTTAAGATGCCAAGTCTATGGTGAATTTTTACAGTGGCCTTAGGAAACTAATCCAAAAGGGAAGGTGAAAATAAATTTCAGATTATTGAAAAGTAAATAAAATATGAAGCAGTAAAGTTAGACTGTATATATATCATGATCTCAAGAGGGTTAGCTATAAAAGAATATTTTTCATCAGGTTCAAAAAGTTGTGTGTCTGTGTTGTGTGTGTGTTTGGGTGTGTGTGACATATTTTAGATTTGAGGATTGTTCACAGGTTCAGAAGAAAGAGTCAATGGAAAGTAGAACTCTGGAGATGCAAGACCAATGAGACCATGGTTGACAGTTCAAGGCTATGGGAAGGGCGAGAAAATGGTGGCAGGCTAGAAAAAAAAGTAGGGGGCAAAAAATTAGGTCATGCTCCTGAATGAGGAGTACTACAAAACACCTGCCCATCATTTACCTTAGCCCTTATGAGTACATGTTCAAGGGTTATAAACTGACTTTAATGATAGCCTAAGCAAAATATAAGTAGATAGGTGAGGTATAGTGTATGGGAAGGTAGAAAGCATTTCAGTGATTTTTGAATACCTCATTATTTTAGGTTTTCCATGTTATGATCCCTCATCACCAGTATTGGTATTACAGACTTAACCACGCTTCCACATGAACGAACAATAATAAAATTCATAAAAACATTGATGCAAGTGGTTAGAATATAATGCATTAGAATTTTGTTTTGAGTTCTAAGAGTTTGGGTACCTACAATTTATAATCAGTCATGCTTTAGGAGTGCTCTCTATTCAAGGTGATCATTTAAATCATCATACTCAGTTATAAAGGGTATAACTCCAAGATTTTTAAGAGACAGGCATGATTAAGACACCAAGAGTTGTGTTATTACCAGGGATAATTCTTCCCCAGCAATTTGCAAACTTACTAAATCAAACTATATATCTCTAGACTGACACCTTCATATGTTTCAGACAAATCTTAACAAGTTCCTAATTAGGAAAAAAAATCCCTCTCCTCATATTAAAAAAAATATGTCAGAAGTGTTATTGGGTTATAGTGGGGAAAGATTGATGCTTTCAAGAAATTGATAATTTAATATTCTGTTCATTCATGTAATTCACATAAAAATTTAGAGCTGTTCAGATATTGAGGATGCTATAAAACAAATGGGCTCATGTAACCTGCATATTATTTCTGGGAGTCTGAGGGTATCAATAAGGCTAAATATATGAGAGAAGAGAGTTTCCTTCTTTCTGAATAGCCAGACTCTTCACTAAAAGAGAAAACAGGCATCTGCTATAGCCTCCTGAAGATCAGCTGCCCCAAGATGATTTGGAAAGTTGTCTTTCCCCATACTGAAAACTTGGGAACCAAGAAATCAAAGGGAACATTATACTCAGTACTTCAAGAAAATAGGTGGCCCTTCCCAGCCGTTTCTTGCTGAAATAGGTAACAGGTAAAAACATACATTGAAAAGTAGGAAAACATGACATTAATGTCTTCTAAGTCTATTATGGAGCTGAGAAAAGGACACAGCCAGTAGAAACAAGATGTGTGTACACCTATCAAACATTTTCCTGCTTTTAATAAGTAATAAGGGTCTTTACCATCTCTGGAAAAATCCAACCAGAAAACATTTACTATGGTGAAAAATGAAGCTCCCAAAAATGGAAAGGAAGGCCGGCTATGAGTGGCAGTAGTCCAAAATGGTGGACAGGTGGTGGCTGTGGAGGGAACACATAGCTAATTAAGCCCTGCCTTCAAAAGCATGTGACAGATAATCCACCAGGAAAGCAGCATATATGGTGAGAAAAATGGCAACTTGGTACCACCCTGGATAGGTAAAGGAGGTCACAAATGCTGCTGAGGGCTTGTCTGGGGACCACCAACTCTTGACAGTACCCATATGTGTGAGATTTAAAAAGGCAAAAGACATTAAGAGGCCTAAATGACCCTACATGAAGACCTACCAGATCATATTTTCCCTAAACTTTCAATGCCCACCACTCAAAAAGAATTATCTCATTAGATGGGAACTCAGTTCAGCACAGTTCAACTGACTATAGGGCAGAAGCAATGGACCTCTCTATATCTTTCATCTTCCATTCCCCATGCTTAGGAGTTTCTTTCATTCATTCACAGATCCAGAAAATATTTATTGATGACCTACCACCTGCTTCACTCTGTGTAGGCACTGGGGACACAATAAGTAGACTAGATAAGGTCCTTGCTTGCCTTCAGGAAGCATATAGGCTGGTGATAGAAGAAAACAATAAACAAATAAATACAGGCCCATATAAATACTTTCAAACTAGAAAAAAAATACAAGACAGTATCAGGGAGATGTGATTTAGTTGTGGGATATCAGGGAAGATGAAGAAATGGGGAGGAGCTAGTGAAGTGAAGAGAAGGGAAGAGGCTTCCAACCAGTGAACAACCTGTGCAGATAGACAGCCTGTGAATGGAAACAGCTGGACAAGGTCAATGAACCAAAGATGACCAGTGAGTCCCAAGCATGCTCAGCCAAGACAGGAAGGGCAGGCTGGAGGAGTGTGGGCAGCACAAGGTAATGCTGATAGCCGTAAGCACACCTCAGACACAAGTGAATCCACTCTCTTAAAGTTAACTTTGAGCCTTCAGAGGGTCCTTATTACTCATAGGATATCTATTCTCCTACTGAGCTGTTCAGGTTATTTACTGGTCTGCTGGTTTGGTGCAGCCAATAAAATTCAACAATCCATCATATAACATGATGCTCAATGACTGAATTGAGTCAAGAGTTTAGAATGGGTAGGACTTGGGGGAATGTCAGGCCTGGGAGATAAAAATAAGTTGTCTTTGGCAAATAATTTAAGAGGACTATGTGAAAACTTCAAGTTGGCCTGCAGATTTGAAACTCAGGAAAGAAGTCTAGGCTTAAGTTATGAATCTGAGCATTATGGTAACCAGCAAATAATAGAAATTAACTCTGGATAACTAAAGCAGAAAGAAGTTTATTGGAAACATGTTGGACAGCTCACAGAACTTCCAAAATGTTCAGAGACTCCGACTTGAAAAATATGTAGAAACCATAGAACACCAGTCTTCTAAGAACACAGTGAAAATCATGCCATCAGAACCCTCTGGTGAGGTCATGGTAGCTCCCACTGTTGGTCCTTGCCACTGAACATGGCCACTGGCACCACAGGTCTGAATGTTCCAGGAAGAAGGATTTGAATTCTGTTTATTCACACCCACGTGAACTCTTTGTTTTCTCTGCTTCTTTGACTCACTAACCTCCAATTCAAAGCCTGGCACCACCGCCTTATTTGCTAAGCCCTCCTGCACATATTCCAACTGCCAATAGATAGTACAAAGTCAAGTATCAGGAATATGTATCTTAGATAAAGAAAAAGTGCTTGTAGGAACAGGTAAGATCACTTAGGAAGAAACCAAGATAGGAACAGGATAGTATGGGAAGAAATGAGAAAAGAAGTATATTCAAGATCTAAATCTACCAAAGTGAATCTTGCCTTTCCATGTATATGTCCACAAGACACTAATTTTAAAACAACTACAAATAAATAGAGGAAAGAGAATAGGGAAGGTAACAGGGTATTACTGGGAATAGAATTAGAGCAAATTCTATTCCATGCTTATATAATTATGTCAAAATGAACCCCAATATTATGCATAACTAAAAGGAACGAACTTTAAAGATGCAAAAAATAATAATAACCTCACTCCATCTCAACTCTATATGGCGTTTAAACTTGAAAATAAGTCACAATTTAAAATGATGTCCTTCATTTGGTAATAAACTTGATTTTAACAAATGAATTTCAAAGTGAATTCTAAGAACACAGTATAATCTGACCCCTCAAGATGGCATTTTCTGTGTGATCTTCCTCACTCCAAAGAAGCTATAATTAGTATACTCATGTAGTTATTAAATTATCTAAAAGTTACAATAGTACAAATAGAAAAATACTGATAGAAATTCATATAAAAATTAATTGAAATACCAAGGTATTGTCTGAATGCTCGTGTTCAGTTAGTGTGCTTAACTGTCCTGTGACTCTTTGAGTAATTATCTGCAGATCTTCAAAACTGGTAAGAATTTAATCAAAGGTGAATAAAAAGACATACTACATCTTTTGTGCTAGGAATAAAATAAGAGTCTAATACTCTAAGAAAAAAATGACATAGGACATTATGACATTATGATGACCACAAAAAGTGTGCATGATTTAGCCATCACCTCCTTACTTTGCCAAGTAAAAATATTTAAAAGTATAAAAATATATTTTGAATATATTTTTAAGTATTATTCCCAGAAACAATATTTTCACCATTAGAATTATTTATCCCATTTAAATTTTTTTCTTTAGAAAAAGTCATCTGCATGTCTTCACCTGTTTTGCCCTCTGCTATAACAGAACACCTGAGACTGGGTAATTTATAATGAACGGAAATTTATTGGCTCACAGTTCTGGAGGCTGAGAAGTCCATGTGATGAATGTTGTCAGCATCTGGTCTAATAAGAGCCTTCTTGCTACATCCTCACATAGCAGAAAGTGAGAGGGAAAGAGAGTGAGAGAGAAAACCCACCCCCATGAGTCTTTTAAATAATGGCATTAATCTATTCATAAGAAAAGCTTCCTCAGGAACTAAGCACTTCCATTAGGCCCCACCTTTCAACCTTTCAATGCTATCACACAGTGATTAAGTTGCCAACAAACATAGTGGGGAGATTTTTTTTTTCTTTTTATGACACGTAATCTATTCGGTCAATTCTTGCTGCTAAAGCATTTTGGTTTTCATGTGTGTATGACAGACTCCATCAGATTCTATAGATATGTTTCAGGAAGCAGCATAGAAAATAAAAAGGAGACCCATTATGTGTGACAGGATCCTAGCACCACTCTGACTTTAAATTTTCAAAATCAGTCCTGTGGTGTCAACAAATTAAACATTATCTAAGGAAAAAAATTCTTTCCTAAGATTTACTTACACCTCTGCTATAATATGATAGAATTAGAGCAAATTATATTCCATGCTCGTATATGATGGTAGGTCTGTGAAAAGCCCCTAAGTATTCATTTTAAGATAGGATCCCTGAAGTACAAAATGCTAGCTAGGTTCCCTAAGAAGCAAAATGCTGCTGAAAAGGAAGGTCTTTCTCCACCACACACCTAAAATCCCACCAGGACAGGGACCTCCAAATGAACATCAGATACAAGGATGCTAGATTTAGGAAATAAAAAATGAGAATCCTAAGTTAAATTTGAATTTCAGAAAAATAAAAATTTTACATAAGTATACCCAACGTGATACTTGGGAAACACTTATAGTGCAAAATGATTCATTGTTTATCTGAAATCCAAATTTCATCTGGGCATCTTCTATCTTAATAGGCAAACCGACTCAAGTCAGACCTGAGCGTGTAGATCTGACCTGGTTGACGGTTGCAGAACCACAGACCTCCAAGTTCACCTTAAATACATGGGTATTTTTACTTATCCTGGGGAGTAGGCCAATGGATCAACCAGAATGGTGTTCCAGATGCCAGCGCGTGAAGCTTTCACTAAAGATGGCCTGTTCCCATCCTGGTTCTAACCTGTCTGAGGTAGTCATCATCTCCTTCCAGTTATTGACTTTAAATTCTGCTGATCTGCTTAGGGTTGCCTTTTTCTAGGTCCATTATCTCCTTTATGGCAAGAATAGAGGCTTAAATAGACACGCAAGTCCTTTTACTTCTTCATGATTATTGCCTAGATATAAATAGGACTTCTCAGCTCTCCTGACCAAAGTCCCCAGTCTTCAGAGCTCAGACTACTTAGAATTGGTCTAAGCTCAGATTTATCACTACTCTGGACCCTGAAAATTATCCCATCTATCGTAAGGTAATTGCTTAAAAAAACTCCAAAGAAGCTTAGAATGATTTTTGAGAGGGATCCCATCTATAGTTAGGTAATTATTTTTAAAAAACCCAAAAGTTCAGCATAATCTGACCGAAGGAGATCACTCTGACAGTGAGTACCCCCCAGCCTCACTAATTACAGTTGCACACACAGCTCCCTCCATAGCAATCGGTGCTCTCTGTACAGCACCTATCACCATTTTAAATATCCAATATTTCACAGAGGCATTTTGTTTTTCTATCTTCACTGCAATGTGAATACCAGTCATTTTGCCTGTTTTGTTCAGTAACTAAGGCATTAACCTGGTATAGAAAAGACACTCCAAAACACGTTGTTGGAACGTTACACCTTTATTCTAGTAGCTGAATTACTAAAGGAGGGGTTGTCATCTTGTTATTCTGTGGTAGTTCTGTGTCTTGATTGGTTTGCATAGATATTAAGTCATACCTATGCAAATCCAAAGCTGAGGTCTTACCTTCCTCCTCCAGCCAAAGCCTTCTCAAGAAAGTGCATCCCATCAGACATGAACAACACACAGCCAGCTTGCTGGTCCCTGTCACCAAAGCTTCCCCATCTAAATCTGTCTACTTGAACCTCCTTCTAACACTGAAGTCCAGATTCACCTGCTCATCTTTCTCCTGGCCACATGCCAGTCATAAGAGAGGGGTGCACAGCCTCCTTGTCATCTTGAAATCAAATGGTCAGCACTCTCACAAGGTGGAAAAACATCTCCAACCCGCAAGGGCTCTTATCTGAACATACGTGTTAATAGGTTAACCATTAATGTTAGAATTTAGTGAAGTAGGCAAATTTCTAGAACCTCATACAATTTGCAACTTTCATAACAGAAAAATAAAATGTCATTAAAATAAGCACATCCTGACAGACCTTTTTAGGTACTATTACTATCCTACAAACCCAAAGAGAAAATCATTGATTTTTTTTTAAACTATCTTATGGATGGGTTTTTATGAGGTCCTTCCAATCAGAAAGGAATTTGACTAAGACACTAATAAACTCATACTGGGAGATTCTAAAAAATAAGATGTCAGAAAATACTTTTAAAATCTCTAGAAAAAGTCTTTGATATAAAACTTTTAATAAGGAACTTGTGTGTAATCTCCAAAATTATGATATACTAAGGTGGGTGACAAATTTTCTCAGATCATTAGTACTTTCGGAACCTAGCCTGATCAGGTTCAGCAATCAACCTCAAATGTCCATAGGTATAAACTGTACAGAAACTTGTGTGTGAGTTTCATGAGAACAGGGGTTTTTTCAAGTTTTATTCACAGCAATTTCCTAATGTCTACAATGGAGTAATCATTCACTAAATATCTGTGGGACAGAAGAATATTGCTTTCAGCAGATAGTCATTTTTTGGTTACAGGTGATTTCTGATTTCTAAACATTGGAAACTTCTTAACCCATCTCCAAGGAAAATCTGAATGAGCCTTGTGTTCCCCAGAAGCATCATTGTCTTAACATAATCATTCTTTTATGTGCATTCCTTGGATTTCTGTAACTGTCAAACAAACTACAAAACTACAAAATAAATTTTGACTAATGTAGAATTATTGGGGAAAAAACTTCTAGTGACATAATTTTTGGTTGACTTTTGCTCTTTTCTCATTGCTTCTACTAAACTCTTCATACAAAATTAAATTAGACAAAGAAAAATAAAAATGGAAATATGTTTACAATATCAAAATAAAAACAATAAAAAATATCCAGAGACAACTTCTACTCCCTCTAGATTTGCCTAAGCGATTGATAATAGGAAATATCTACAGTTAAAGGTAATCATCCAACCAAAAATATAATGCTAAAGCTCTCTTTACAATGCCTGGGATTATAATGTTGAATTCAACATATCTGGGTTTATCATCAATTCGGAAAATGATTTAGCTACTAAAAGCATATGACAGTCACCACACAAGACGTATCCTTCAGTATTAACCTTCAGCATAACATTATACCAAGGTTCTAACTCATAATATTGAAATAAACACATACAAGTGGCATCCTGAAAAATAAAGATGAATTCCATCATCTATCATATTTTCTGTTTGTTTTCAATTTGCAAAGAAAACAAAAATGTTAAAGGAGCCAGAATTTGCAAAGAAAACAAAGATGTTATAGGAGCCAGAATTATGACAGTACCTAAATTTGATTACCAGTTTTCTTTGTAAGTAAAATTTCTACCTGTATAAAAGCTGTAATTCAAAACTAAGCCACATAAAACTTACTGCCTAATATACTGTATATTTGTGCACCTGCACTATAGATGAGACATCCAGAAAAACTGAAATGATAGCCATCAAAATATTGAGTACTTTCTTATGCTTAGAGTAACATCAAAGTCCAGTCATTAAGGTAGCTGCCTTGTTAGCAAATTGTTTGATGAACATTTTTCTCTGGTAATGCAAATGAAAAATTCAAATTTTGCTCTTTCCTATATTTTTATACATCCTGATTTAAACATAAAAAGTTTTAATATCTCTGGTTATAAACATGATATTCTGAAAGCCACTGAATTTGGTGCTTTTAGATCTTCTATGCTGCTTCATCAAGGTATCTATTTAATAAAGGCGTCTGTTTTATGGAGGATTGCTATGGCCTCTTGGCAGCATCAGATCGATAATTTGGCAAGGAATGTTACTTTCTCCCAGAGAACTTACATAATAGAGTCTGATGGAGAATGTACCATTGCTTTCACAATATCATTCATTCTAAAGTTGTGCTGTCCACTGACCATTTAAATTCAAGTTAATTAAAACTAATGAAATTTAAATTATAAGTTCAATTCATGGTTCAGCTCCAAATAAAAAGATTTAAGTATGCTTTCCTCTTTCTTTCCCATTGAATACAACTATAAAACTCAGAAAGAACGCACGGGGCAATTATTTGAAGACTCTGAAAAACAAATAGCAGTAGGCACGGTGAGGAAGAACATCAGAACTTGAAATACCAAGGAATCTTTGTGTTGAATTTACCTTTTTTCTTGTCCTCCAGCCCATGACTTGAATTCAATGCAGCCCAAAACATAAAAGTGAGTTCTGAGACACAGACATGCTAAACCCCAGGGAAAGCCTGAGGACTGACTGTGGACTAGGAAAGGAAAAAAGTCATTAAAGCCCCAAGTTTCTGGATAGAATCCAAAAGGGGGATAGCAGAGAATCCAAAATTATGTTTTAATCATAGAAAGGGAGAGATTAGGAAAGTGACTTCATAAAGTTGTTTATGAACTCCTGGTCCCACCCCTGACCACTGTGTGTGATTCTGATCCTAACTGGGATACCAAACACTTCAGCAATTGAAGTAATCTACAGACCATTGCCCAAGGCAGTGGGCGCTGACCACAGGGTGTTGGACACACAGGACCTATCCTAAGAGGAGTCTGAAAACTGTGCTGACATTAGAAGATGGGTAGGAATTTGTAGCTTGATTCTAACTAGATTAAATGCTAGCTGAGACAAAAATAGCAGTATTTTCCATAGAACTTAAATAAGATCCAGAGGCTCCTGATGTGATGTGTTCAGAATGTCTGTTATATAATCAAAAATACCCAACATCTGATGAGCCAAGAAAATGTCGGCTCACATAAGAAAAAAAAAAAAGCCAATAGACAATAATGCCAACATGACACAGTTATTTGATTATCTGACAAAGACCAAAATGCTCAACACTAGCAACTGTGAATATTTCATCCAAAAAAGTTAAAATAATAAAAAAGAACTCTCAGCAAGAAGATACAAAGTATATAAGAACAAAATGAAAAACAAAACAACTGATAGAAAAAAATACATTGGACAGTGCTATTGACAGTGCTATGATTTGGTGTAGTCTCAGTATTTCTCAAGGACCAAGTGATTAAAGGCTTGGTTCCTGAGAACCATGTGGTACCACTGGAATTGATGGAACCTTTGAGAAGAGAAGCCTAGTGGATGGTCCTTAGGTCACTGGGGGCATGAGATAGTTTGCAGATGACCCTTTGAGACTTCTCCAGTGATCCCTTGAGTTCTTGATTGTTTTAAAAGAAGAAAGCATGCCTCCCCCAGCCTGTTTCTTTCTGCTTCTCTTCAAGACATCTACACATACATGTGATCCCACCGCGGTGTGTTCCCATCCACTGCTCTCACCAGAGGTCAAACACATGGGGATCACCAAAACTGTGAGCTGAACAAATATTTTCTCTTGATAAGTTAGATGCTTCAGGTATGTATTTGGAGTAGGGCAAAATGGAGATGAGAGAGGAAAGACTCAGTGAAGAAAAAGTAGTAGAAATTATCCAATCAAGTAATAGAGACAGCATAACACAAAATAAAAAAAAAAAAATGAATAGAGCTTCAGGCATCAGTGGGGTGATATTGATGTTTTATGTCATGTCATCAGAGTGCCAGAAATAGAAGGGAAAGAGTATGGAATGCAAAATATATATATATATATATTTAAGAGAATATAGCCAAAAAGTCTCCAAGTTTGGCTATAGACATAAACCTAAAATTAAGAACAAACCCAACAAACACCAAACAAGATAAACCCCAAAATTCCATGCCCATACATAATAATCAAGTGGGTAAAAACAAGAAAAAAAAGTCTTCAAGGCAGCTAGAGGAAAGCAAAACATTATAAATGATTTCTCATCAGAAATCATGGAGGCCAGATGGAAGTAGCTACGTATTTTTACACTACTGAATGACTGTGAACTCAGAACTCAACACCTACATATTCTTTAGACATGACAGTGAAATAAAGACATTTTCATAGAAATTAATGCTAAGACAACTCTTCTACTAGCAGATCTCTAAAAGAATTGCTAAAGCAAACTCTTCCGACTGGAGGGAAATGATAACAGAATAAAAAAAGAAGAGCAACAAAAAATGGCTTACATCATGGTGATAATAACAAACCATTTCCCTCTTAAGTTCTTTAAAATATGTCTGAGTATTGGAAACAAAAATTGTAATCATGACTAATGGGGTTTAAAGTGGAGATATAAAATATAAGATACCTATAGCACAAAGCAGGTTTTGTTAAGGGGTCCTAAAGGGTGTAAGATTTTTACATTCCAACTGAGGGGGGCTGGGGTTGTAGCTCAGCGGTAGAGCGCTTGCCTTACACGTGTGAGGCACTGGGTTCAATCCTCAGCACCACCACGTTAAAAAAAAAAATAAATAAATGAAACCCAACTGAGTAGTAAAATATCATTTGAGTTTGATCTGTGAAAAGTTATTTATTAATTTTGTGATCCTTATTTTTTAGCCATCTCTAAAGAATTACACAAAATTATATTGTAAGAACTCAGAGAAATTCAAATAAAACATTTTAAATATCTTTAATCCAAAGAAGGCCAGAAAGAAGGAAACAGGAAACAAACAAAAAGATATGCTTAAATCCAAACATATCAATAAATGAAGTAAACGTAAATGGTTTAAGCACACTAGTTAAAAGACACAGATTATCTGAATACATTTTTTAAAAGACCCAATCTAATCTGGATATAATAAACTCACTTCAAGTATAATCATATTGGTAGGTTACTAACACCAATCAACAGAAAGATGATGGTTACATTAATATTAAAAATAGATTTAAGATCAAAGAAAATTTCCAGGGACAAAAAAATATATTACCTATTGCTAAAAGGAAGAGTTCACAAGAAGGCATTGCAATCTTAAATATGTATCCATTTTATACCATAGTTTCAAAATACATGAAGCCAAAACTGACAGGACCTAAAAGAGATATACACAAATCCACTGTTACAGAGAATTTGACTCTCTTCTTTCAGTTAATACTAGAACTAGTGAACAGAAACTCAGCAAGGATGAAGAGGAATTAAATAATGCCATCATAAACCAGCTGGTTGCAATAGACATCAATAGAATATTCTATCAACAACAACACTGTTTTCAGGTGATTATAGCTTTTATCATTATAGACTAAGTCCTGGATCATAAAACAAACTGAGGGCATTTTAAAAATTGAAATTATAATCTAGTCTCAGACCATAATGAAATTATTCTAGGACTCAATAATATGTATCTAAAATTTCCTTTCATTCAATACTCTCCTCTTTCACCCCTGACAACAGATATCACTGGTCACTCCTGGCACTGAGATAAGAATCATCTTCAAAGCATTTAGGTACAACATTTTAGGCCACCAGTCCACCTGGTCACAGTTGGTACTAATGAGGAAATGAAATTGCCATCCCTTAGATGCCATGACTTTTTGACACATATTTGGTATACTGGGTCTTTGGAAGCCAGTTACAGTCCTTAGGTCATTTTCCATGTATTCCTGCTAAAGCATCACCTCCATCCTTGATTTGGGCAGTTTTTGGATTTGGTTTCATTTCTGTAAGTAGATGCATAATGCATAGGTTCATATTTAATTAAAATGTCATTTAACATATAGAAATGTAAGCCCCATGATTTATCCCAATGTTACATAGTTGTATTAAAACCCCATAATCTACTAGCATAATACGGGAGAGGGAGTGAGTAGCAAAAAGTCATTGATAACTACAGCTGTACATAGGGGGACAACTGAGGACTGGGGCTTAGGTCAAGCAATGAGTGACTCAACAGTGAGACACAGTTGGGAAACAGAAAACAGATGCAATCTTAGACTGCTTTACTACAATCATAATATCACAATAAGAGTAATAGTCAAGTTGAAGTATCACACACATGTTCCTTTTAGGCAACAAAATCTTGAGCATATAATATGAATTCAGGCTACAAGAAGATTTGTATTCATCTTACCAAGTGAGCAAGAGGTGATAAAACTAAAGAAAAGGCTCCAGATTTGTGTCATACTTAAAAAAAAAAAAAAAAGCTCTCATGTGAAAGTGGAAGGAGAATAAGTTTAAGAATGGGTATTTTTACAGGTCTAAAAAGGTCTGGAGTTGGAAACTAGAGTCCACAGCTTTACTATTTGATCATAAAGCAAATCATTAAATCTTTCTCCGCCCGACTTTTCATTTAACAAACACATGAGCTGAGCACCAAGAATGCATACTGAATAATTCACACATAATACCTGCCCCCCTAATAATTTTAGTCACATAGTAGATACAGACTTTAAATAAGTAAATTAATGATTTGGAAAAATTACCTTCAAGTTGTAATGAGTGCCTAGCCAATAATAGAAACTCAGTAAACATTAGTGTGCCAACTCTCCAGGGAGTAAAAGCAGAACTGATTATTCAATTAATGACATCTTGAAATATAATGGAATGTCTTACAAAGGCAGCAAGTTTCCTACATCTTACATGTTCAATTAAAAGTTCAATAATCACAGGTCAATGATAATGTGGAGAAGATTGATCTACATACTTCTCGATAATTTCTATGATTCTCTGAATTTCAACCCTCATCCTTTTCACAATACCAAAAAAAAACCAATGAATACAATAAAATATACTACTTTCCAAAATACACTAAAATGAATTAGTATTCCATTTGGTCAATTGGGCAAGCACACATTTACTGTAATTACCTTTATATTGTCATTTCTAAATCTTCTTAGACTAAAAACACTTAACTTTTATTGATAATTCAGCATGGCAAAGGGAAAGAATTGTAACTCCAATTATTCTTTCATTAGCTTATTCAAAAAAATCTCATTAACTTGAAAGTGACAGTGTGATTAAAACTGTGCAGACAACAGAAGGGATATAATTTTGAGTATCAAATCTACTTGCCTTTATGTTTTTGCATCTAAAACAGTGTTTTTTCAGTTTTGAGGGGGTTCAAGATTTTGGACCCTTAAATTTGATTTTTTTTTCAATTTGAAAATGTGATTTTTAAAAAGTAACAACTATATCAAAAATGAACCAAATCAAACACAGAGTCCATTCACCAGTTTACAATTAGTTTACAGGAAATACAGGGATAGAAGAATTAGAAATTAAATTTTCATACCAGAGAGAAGATATCTCAACCCATATAACAGGATATTCTGGAAAACAAATAAACCAGTTTCTCTAATAATTTAATAACATAAAAAGAGGAAGGGTGATCATTATAAATAAGAGACTTTATATGTTTCCTAAAGAACGAACTTTGCTTGAATCTTAAATAGGATAATTGAGATTATAATAATCCAACTATAATGTGACCTATGTAAGACAATTGGGGAGATTTGATTTATGGCCTGAGAGTTACATGAGGCGAAGGAATCACTGTTCAATTTGGTACTTGTAGTAAGGTGGTGGGCATTTAAGGAAAAAACTGGCCGTTGGAGGTATATGCTTAAAATTTTACAAATGACATGATATCAGGAATTTGCTTTAAAATACTCCTCCATCCTCCAAGAAAAGAAAAAGAAAAAAAAAGGCAAATAATGAATAGCAGTGAAATAAAAGTTACAAATGGCTGCATGGGAATTTATTTTATTGCTTCAACTTTGGTGCTTGTTCAAAATTTGCCATAATAAAAAAGTGTTCTTTCAAATATGCACTGTTTCTAGAAAATTAATATATTCAGATAGAAGCTATATTTTACTTATGATTTTGAGAGGTTCACATAATGCTAAGTCCATTAAGAAATCTTGATATTGTGAGTTGAAAGAAAAGATTTGAGTATCATCTCAAGAAAGAATGCTATTAGTAAGGAAATAAGAAATTGCCATGGAGATTGTACAAACTTCAGCTCTTTGAAAACAACAAAAAATAGGACCCAGGAAGCCACAAAAATTGAGAAATTGAGAGCAAGGAAAGTTCCCCTGGAAGTGATCGCTGTGCTAATCAAGGGGGTCGCTTACACTTAGATGAGGAAGATAAGTTAAGTGATTTGGAAGAAGCATGAAAGAGACTTTCAGGATGCCGATAATACTCAATTTTTCTAAAACTTGTTTGCTTTGTGATAAACCTTAAACCATTATTCTATATGTGTTTTCTTTGTATATTTATCTGCTCATTTGTTATAGTCTATACAAAAGGGGGCTTTTAAAAAAAAAAGTCCTTAAAATCTAAATAAATGAGTTCTGAAAATTAGAAATAACTTTAAAAAAATGTACCAAAATTAGAATAGGAGACAGCATTTTATTCCTGTCATTAGCTTCTCATGTCTGTTTCAGAAAATAAAGTTACTAGATTCCAAATGAGCAAATCTGGCCCAGGTGGGCTGACTTCAGGAGGCACTGTCGGGAGGGTCAAGTGAGGACACAGAGGAATCTGAAGGTGCTGCCTAGGCGAGATCCATTTTTCTTTATGCCTCATGCCTAAGAAGCCAAAAAAGAAAATTCATTTGTCATTAGGTATAAGCAAAAAAAAAAAAAAAAAAAAAAAAAAAAAACACAAAACTTTCCAGACTGATCATTAGAGCTTCCCACACATCCAAAATAGCCCTGGCTGGACAGTGATATTCCTCTGAAAAGCAAGTTTTCAAGCTAATGCTACAAACAGTTTTCTGCTCATATGTCAATCACAGAATCAGGATAAAGACAAACACATGTGCACAAAGAACTACACACGTCCAACATGCAAACCATGACTGTGGGGAATGCCTGCAGACCATTTGCTGATCTTAACCAGATCTTTGGGGAGACTCGTTATTTCCATTTTGACTGCCTTAGGAAAGAGGTCATATTAGAGAAAGAAAGCATATTAGAGAGCTTTACAAAATCATCGTTTGAGAAGCTGCTCTTCTGTGCTGTGGAAAACTTGACAAAACTCTGATTTTTCATTTTGATTCCTTTTTGTTTGGGTTTGTACACAGTTGCCATTTCAGAACTAGTGAAGTCCTCAGCAGCCCACCACAGTCCTTCTCCAAGCACAGGGGGCATTTTTCACTTAAACTTAACTTTTTTCTGTTGTAAGAATTTAAATTCCATCAGGGACTGATAGGCACACACTGCCCCCATCAGGTCGAATTATCCTGCAAAATTAGATTATCTGGGAAGAAGAAGAATGAACTGAATGTAGCAAGATGCACAGAAAAGCAGATGTATTGCAAGCCTCTGGATCCCACCTGGACCTAAAGAAGCTCATTTTAAATGAATCATTCGTTAAATAGATTGTATTTAGATATTCAGTTCTCAGCATTGTATCTTTAATTCTGGTACCAGGTACCTGATTGTCTTATACCTCCATTCCCAATTTAGGAAAGTAACCTGAGCAAAAAACCACCATTTGGGGTCTCTTCTTATTCAGTTTTTTAATTTATTTATTTTTTTTTATTTTTTGGAGGTGGGGGGAGGTAGAGGGTTAGGGGATTTAGCCCAGAGGCACTTAACCACTGACCCATATCCTCAGCTCTCCCACTTTTTTTTTTTTTTTTTTTTTTTGAGACAAGTTTTCATTAACTTGATTAGGGCCTTGCTAAATTGCTGAAGCTGGCCTTGAACTTGTGATCCTCCTGCCTCAGCTCAGTTCTTTAGTTCTTAATGAAATTAAGTGAATTTGGAACCATTACAGGTTCCAAAAGAGAATCTCTCCGTTGCACAGTGTCAATGTGTCTCATTTAGCGTTTTAAAGAAAAACTAAATGCTTCATTATTTTATTTCTTTAAATTGTCTTTGAAAAATCTGGATTCTATGAATAAGTCATGTCAAATGAGGCAAAGATTTTGATGATGCTGATCATGAAATTTGCTTGATAGGAATATATATATATATATATATATATATATATATATATATATATATATATATGCAGGCAGGGAAAGAAAGGAGTAAAATAACAGTAAATGTTATTTTAATCTTTGGAAGTGCCTATCTATATATGGCAACAGGCCAATCCTGTATGAATCCATGCTCAATATGAGCTAAACTGCCTATGACCTTGTTATAGATTTTAAGAATTCTTGTAAAAAAAATAAAACAAAAAAAGTCCTGGGTAGATAACAGAAATCTCCATATCAATTGATTTTCTTAACAAGATATTAAGTCTATAACCCAATCTAACTGGGAGTGGTATCATTTTAAACTTAGTAAGCTGCATAGAGGTAGATAGTCTCTGAAGCAAAAGTACATAACATAGGTAAATTGTAATGGGAGGAAGAGGGAGAGAGGAGCAGTGTGGTTTGGCAGCTCCACAGTGACACTTTCTCTTGCCTGGAATGATCTACCTGTAGAATTCCAAAAGCATTTCTCAAACGGTAACTCAAAGATCAAATCTTTGTACATTTTCCTTCTGTTAAAACGGCACTTACCTATAATCTACTTTTAGAGACTCTTCTCAAGTAAGACATGCATAAGAAAAGTACGTGATTTTAATCATCCAGTGAATTTTCACCAAATGAAATCACAGCCAGCACCCAATCAAGACTTAAATCTCTGATCAGCCACACCTCAAAAGCAATGTCACTCCAAAGGTAACCACCACCCCGACATCTAACACAGAGGTTAGTTTTGCCTGTTGTTTGAATTTTATATAAATGGAATCATATGGTAGATTGTGTTTATGTGGCTGGCTTTTTTTTCTCACTCAACACTCTATTTAAAAGATACATCCATATTACTATATATAGCAAGAGTCCAGGACCTCTCCCTGATATGTAGTACACTATTGAATGACTACACTCTCTAGTCTTACTTATCCCTTCTATTTTTTGATGGACATTGGATGGTTTCCAATTTGAAGTTATTAGGAATAGTGCTGCCATGAACAGTCCAGTGCAAGTCTCCTGGCAAACATATGCTCATATTACAATTCATCACATATGTAAGAGGAAAACTGAGGGACAGAGGACATGAAAATCCAAACTTAGCTTCTAGTCTTTTTAGGAAATGATGCGAATTTATTCCAACCAGCAGAGATCAAGAGTTCCAGTTGCTTCTTTTTGTCTACACTTGATGTTCTTCATTTTCTTTTTACTGATCCTCTGTGCACAGAGTGATATGTCATCATAATTTTAGTTTGGATTTGGAGGATGATTAGTGAGGCAAGGCACTTTTTATATGTAGAATGGCAATTTTAAATTCCTTTTATGAGACATGCCATTCAAATCCCTTTATTGTAAAATTTATTTATATTCAGGATACAAGTATTGTCATTACAAATGTTTATTTGTATCAACTACAAATACCATGTCCTTTTTGGTGTTATTTTTGTGTGTGTATATTAGTTATACATGAGAGTATACTGCATTTATGCACTTTAATATATCATAAATAGATGGGATATAATTTGTCATTTTTCTGAGTATACATTTTGCAGAATCATATTGGTCATGTAATCACATAGATACATAAAGTAATGTCTGTTTCATTCTATTGTCTTTCCTATCTCCACATCCCCTCCCCTTCCCTCCCATCACTTCCCTCTACCTAATCTAAGGTGACGCTATCCTTCCCTAGTGCCCACCACCTTATTGTGAATTAGCACCCATGTATTAGAGAAAGCACTCGGCATTTGGTTTTGTGGGATTGGCTAATTTCACTTAGCATGATATTCTCCAACTCCAACCATTTACTGGCAAATGCCATAATTTTACTCTTCCTTAAAGCTAATAATATCCCATTGGGTATATATACCACATTTTCTTTATCCATTCATTGAGAGACACCTAGGTTGGTTCTATAGTCTAGCTATTGTGAACTGAGCTGCTGTAAACATTGATGTGGCTGTGTCACTATAGTATGCTGATTTTTAGATACCTTATTTTTAAATGTACTTCATCATGCTTCCTTTACTGTTAATGCTTTTGATGCTCTGCATAAGAAAGTGTTGCCTACTCCTTGGATATAAAGAAATTTTATACAATTTATTCAAGAACCTTCAAAGTTATAGCTGTAAAACTTAACATCACCGCTATCTGACATGAAGTGTGTTTATGTTGAGCGGTGATTGCCAACATTTTTTTTTTTCATTTCGCCAATTAATGAAACACCTTTTATGGAGGAGGCCATCCTTTCTCCAAAGATGCTTCCATGGAAAATCAGGAAATCAAATAGCTATCTATGTGCAGTTCTGTTTCTGGATCCTATTCTGTTTCACTGTGCTATTTGCCTGTCCTTCTACCAATATTCTACTGACTTATTTACTTTAGCTTTATAAAACATTTTAATATCTAGTAGTTTAAATTCTTTGTCCTTCTTCAAGATTGTTTTTGCTATTCCTGGTCCTTTTTACATTTCTACATTTCTTATATTCCTGCTCCTTATATTTCTGTAATCTAACTGTATTACAGAAAAACAGAGGTACCTTATTAAGGACACATAACACACACACAAACCTAAATAAATAAATATATACAAGGAAGGTTCCTTTAGCATACAAACTTCCTATCAAGAACCACCCCCCCAACACACACAAACACAAATACACACACACCCTGAAGCAAAACCTCTCAAGGCCTTATAAAGTGATTAGAACATACAAGGACCAATATCCCAGAAAGAAAGAAAAACATTGAAGCGAACTTCTGGCATTTTACTGCTGCTTTTCTTCTTAAAGTATTTATTTGTTTAAAAGGTACATGGGCCATAAGCTGTTGGTGCCCATCCAGAAAAAAGAAAAAAAAAGATAGGGATTTAAAAAGCTAAGAAAACATTTGGCAGTCTCATGGAGATGTGAAGGTAAAAATTGGAATGTGGATCCCATCAAAGTGGATGGCTCTGGTTACCATCGCAGGTTTTCAGTTAGGATCCCTAGGACTATACCATGGGACTAAAGGCAAACTGGAATTGACTAGATCTTAAAACTTAAGACACAGTCTCCAATCAAGTTTTTCTTGCTTAGAACAAGTTGTTCTTTCTCTATTTATATTGCTTGCCAGAAAGGAACTGAACAGACATTTCACAGAAGAAGAAATATGAATGGTCAACAAATATATGAAAAAAATGCTCAACATCACTAGCAATTAGAGAAATGCAAATTAAAACCACACTGAGATTCCATCTCACTCCAGTTACACTGGCAATTTTCGAGAATACAAGTAATAATAAATGTTGGCAAGGGGGTGCGGGGAAAGGTACACTCATACATTGCTGGTGGGACTACAAATTGGTACAAATACTATGGAAAGCAGTATGAATACTCCTCAGAAGACTTGGAATGGAACCTCCATTTGACCCACTTATCTCACTCCTCAGCATACTATAGTGACAGAACCACATCAATGTGCATAGCAGCTCAATTCACGACAGCCAAACTATGAAACCAACCTAGGTGTCCTTCAACAGATGAATGGATAAAGAAAATGTGGTCTATATATATACACAATGAAATATTACTCAGCCATAAAGAGAAATGAAATTATAGCATTTGCCAGTAAATGGATGGATCTGGAGACTATCATGCTAAGGGAAATTAGCCAATTCCAAAGAACCAAAGACCTAATATTCTCTCTGATATAAGGATCCAACACACAATAAGGGCAATGGGAAGGGGGTGGAAGAATAGAAGTTCATTGGATTGAAGGGAAGGGAGGGGGATTGGAAAGGAAAGACAGTAGAATGAGTCAAACATAACTTTCCTATGTTCATATATGAATACACAACCAATGTAACACCACATCATGTTCAACCACAAAGATGGGATCCTAATTAGAATAAGTTATACTCCATGTATGTATAATATGTCAGAATATATTCTACTGTAACTTATACCTAAAAGGAACAAATAAAATAATTAATTGCTTGACAGAAACTAAAATTTCCTGCAAATACTTTACAAGTTTTATACACAGTATCCCGCATTAATCAAAAATAGATATTAACAGGACAGTTAATAAGCAAGATGGCTATGTTAGTTGTGTTTTCATTGATGTTAGCAAAATGTCCAATAAGAACAAAGCAAAGCCTATTTGGATTCATGGTTTCAGAAATTCAGTTCATGGTCAGCCATCTTCATGGCTCTGGGACAACGATGAGGCAGAACATCATGGCAGAGGAGCATGGCAGAGGGAAGCAGTTCACCTCATGGTAGCCAGGAAGCAGAGAGAGAATGCAAAGAGCCAGGGATAAAATGCAAAGCCAAAAAACACACCACAAGTGACTTAACTTCCTCCATCTATGTCCCCACCACCCAGTTAATTCATTCAATTATTAATGCATTAAATTGATCAATAATGGATTAATCCACTGATCACCTCATCAGTGGGCTGAACCCTTTAATTAGGTTACAATTCTCACAACCTAATCATTTCAACTCCTGCATTAACACAGGAGCTATGGGGGGATACCTCATTACCAAACCATAACAATTGCAAAATAGGAGTTCTCAACCCTCAATCCCCTATAAAAAATGCCAATTTAACAACCATCGAAGGATGAAAACATCTTTATAAGAACTCCATAATCTAAATGAGAGGTTACAGCACCCTAGGAGGGCACAGAAATGAGACAAGATACATTGAAAAGTATAAAAGCAATTTTACTTTGCTGTGTCACCCCTCCCCAAGCTAGCACAACACAGCATGAAGAAAGACCCCCACAGCCTGCAAGTTTTACTGAGAGAAAATAAGAGTGTAAAGTGCTATGTTTTGGATATGGCATGTCCCTCATGGGATCAGGTGTTGGAAGCTTGATAATATGGCAGTGTTGGGGTACTAATATCTTTAAGAGGTGGGACATGGTAGAAGGTGACATCACTCTTGAAAGTAATTGAAGCTAGCTTTATGGAGTGAATTAGTTCTTAACAGAGTGGATTGTTATAAGTGAATAAGCCTTATCCCTGAATCTCTCTGGTTTTCTGTCTCAGCATGTGATCTCTCCTTTTAGCACATGCTCCCACCAGATGTTATCAGCCATATTGAAGCAGCCACGGGGCCCTCATCAGAGGTTAAACAGATGAAGCAATGTGATCTTCAACTTTTATCCTCCAAAACTGTGACCTCTTTTCTTTATAAAGTACTCAGCTCAGGTATTTTGTTATAACAATAGAAAATGGACTCATATATGAAATTGTCATTTAATTTCAAGTTTTAGAGGACTTCATCTTTAGAGGATGCTACCTGAAAGGCTTGCTTCTATTGTGCCTCACCCAGAACACTGAGGGAACTGACAAGACCAGATTACCTGAGAGTAAGGAAAAACAAAGTAGAGGTAGGAGTTGTCAACATTCACTGCCCAGATCTCATATCTCAGCCTCAGTCCATAGTCTCTGGCACAAGACCTGCCTGCCTACCAATAGACTTAAGCACCATGGCCACCCACAGACTTCATTGACCTGCAGGCCACCTAGAATCTCTGGCAAGGCTGACTTGTGAAGGACTTTCCCTATCAAAGCCAGTCTATAAAGACTGAAGAGATAAGTGCTTCCTTAAATGTGCAGAAATCAGCATTAAGGATCCAAAGATTACAAAGAATAAGGAAAACATGGCACCACCGATAGAACAAAATTAAGCTTCAGAGCTGGGCGCAGTGGTTCGTGGCTGCAATCTCAGCAGCACTGGAGGATGAGGCAGGAGGATGATAAGTTCAAAGCCAGCATCAGCAAGGTGCTGTAAGGTCCTAAGCAACTTAGCAAGACTATCTCAAAATAAAAAAAATTTAAAAGGGACTGAGGATGTGGCTCAGTGGTTAAGTGCCCCTGGGTTCAATCCCTGGTATCAAAAAAAAAAAAAAAACCCTCTAGTTATGGACCCTACAGAAAGAGAAACCTAGAATGACCTAACAAAGAATTCAGGCTGGGGCTATAGCTCAGCTATAGAGCATTTGCCTAATAAGTAGTAGGACTTGATTCTGATTCCCAGCACTGAAAAAAAAAATGATGTTACATGATTTTGAAAAACAGAAAGGAATCCAAAAACACCTCTTCAATAGACTGTAAGAGAAGAGAGACAACTAAACAAAATTAGGAAAATTACATGAACAAAATGAGCGATTGTAACAAAGGAGTAGAAACCATAAAAAAATAAAACAATCAACAAAACCTCTAAAGCTGAAGAGGACAATGACTAAGACGTAAAATGAAATAGAGAATTTCAACAACAGACTTGAGCAGGCAAAAAGAACCTCTGAACTCAAAAACAGATGGTTTGAAATCATACAGACAGAGAGGAGAGGCAAAAAGCAAAAGAAATGAAAAAGAGTGAAGAAAGCCTATAGGGCTATGGAACACATCAAGTAAGCCAATCTAGGTGCTGTGGAACGTCCAGAAGAAGGGAGAAGAAGGAATAGGAAGTTTATTAAAACACAAAATGATTGAAAACTTTTGAAATCTGGGAAGGGAAAGGGACATCTAGATTTGTGAATCTCAAAGGCTACCAAATTGGTTACATCAAATGAGGGCTACATTATAATGAAGTTGTCAGAAGTTGAAAACAAAGAACTCTGAGAGCAACAAGAGAACAGCAAGGGCACCTCCAAAATACTATCAGTGGATTCTCAGTAGATACCTTGAAGGCCAGAAGGGTAGGATGATATATTCAAAAGACTGAAATAATAAAAAATAGCAATTAAGAATACTATACCTAAGCCAGGTGTGGTGGCACCCTGTAATCCCTCCTGGCCTGTAACCCCAGTGGCTCAGGAGGCTGAGGCAGGAGAATCGTGAGAATCATGATTTAGATGTGGTGTCTCCCAGATGCTCACATGTGAGACAATGAAAAAAGGTTTGGAGGAGAAGTGATTGTGTCATATTCTTAACCTAATCATCGAGTTGATTCCTGATGGGATTAACCAAGTGGTGACTGAAGTGGTAGGGTGTGACTGAAGGAGGTGGGAATTGGGGGCATGACTTCGGGGGCATATATTTTGTATCTGGAGAGTGGAGTCTCTCTCTGCTTCCTGATCAACATGTGAGCTGCTTCCCTCTGCCACACTCTTCTGCCATGATGTTCTGCCTCACCTTGAAGCCCCAAGGAATGGAGCCTGCTTTCTATGGACTTAGACCTTGGAAACCATGAGCCCTCAAATAAACTCTTCCTTCTCTACAATTGTTCTGGTTGGATCATTTAGTCAAAACAGCAAAAAAGCTGACTAAAACAGCAAGTTCAAAGCCAGCCTCAGCCAAAGTGAGCAACTCATTGAGACCCTATCTCTAAATAACATCCAAAATAGGGCTGGGGATGTGGCTCGGTGGTGGTTGAGTGTCCCTGAGTTCAATCCCCAGTACCCACCACCCCCAAAAGAATACTATACCGGGCAAAACTGTCTCTTTAAAAAAATAAAACGTATTTTCCCATACAAATAAAAACCGAAAGAGCTAATCACCACTAGATCAGTCTTACAAGAAATACAAAGGGAGTTATTCAAATTGAAATTTAAAAAAACACTGAACAGCAACACACAAAAACATATGAAAGTATAAATCTCACTGGTAAAAGTATAGAAAAATAAGCAATACTGTAATCTGTAATGTAGTACACAAAGCACTTTTAATCCTGGTGTAAAAGGTACAAGACAAAGCTACCTCTCCCCCTGGGGGTGGCCTGCATTTTCACTTGAATGTATATTTCTTACTTTATCCTGAAAGCTGTCTCTCCATTGAAACAGCCCACAATCTCTCCTAAATGTGCATCTGCTTTCCCAAATAAATCTGTGTTTCTGAAAGAAAAAAAAAAAAAAAGCAAAAATACTAAGAATAACTATAATCACAAAAATGTTTTCATAACATAAAAAGAAGTAAATTCTGGAACCAATAATATGAAATAAGAGGGAGAAGTAAATTTTTGCCATACTGGTCAAATAGAATACACAAAATGTGTGTAGCTTTTTGTGTGTCAATCATATCTCACTACAGTGTAGCTTAAAAAATAAAAATAAATAACTACTAGCATATTTTCAGTATTATTGTTACATATTGTCAATATAAACAGAAATGTAGAATGGAGAACTATTAAAATATCAAATTGAAATTCTAGAAGCAAAAAAATAAAATTTAGACTAAAGAACAGATTGGACTCAGTGGACAAATGCAGCACTAATAAAGTGGAAGATAAGTCAGTATAAAAAGTGCTCATTGAAGCACAGAAAAAAAGTACATACACAGAGCACTATCGTGTATGTAAAGGTGTCGGAACCGCCCTCCAACAGAGGGAGTGAAGCGCACTAGACCAGCTAGTGTCTCCGGGGCTGAGCAAGATGATGAGTGTCGCTACCCGGCCTGCCACCCAGCCTGGCCAAGAATCACACCGAGTCAGGAGTTGAGTCAACCGTGAAGGTGCAGCAATCTCAACTTTATTGTGTCAGGGACAAGGTTATATAGTTATAGAAGGAGGAAGTAAGAAGAGACAGTAGCGAGAACCAATAGGGGGCAGTTACGTCACTACCACTAAGGGCCTAGGCAGATTTCAGACTAAACCATTAGGCGGGGCTAAGGTCAAAAGCCCGCAGGTGGGCTTTTAGACCATGCATGCCAATCCAGCCAGGTCACGTATATGGAAATACTCTGGAAGAACCCACGAGGCCACATCAGCCAATACCCAATTGTCGCGACCCCTTGCCCGCAAGGAAGACGCAACTCAGGAATCTTCTTTCAGCAGTTTATTCAGGCCTTGATTTAAGTATCTTTTAGTGACTCCCTTTCTTTCTTCTTCTTCTCTCTGAGGGCCCAAGCACAGCCTAATAAAGCCTCCCACGTACCAATCTTAAGCTGCCGCGTGGGTCTTTCTTATAGGGTGGCAAGAGATAGCGTGCCAACTCTCCACAAAGGAATTTGATTTATCACAGGCCACAGTGGAAGCCGGCGCCATCTTCTAATGGCGGCCACAATTTACAACAATGGCTTACTACAGTTCCCCCTTCTAATTTATAAAACAATGCAGGCGAAAGTAGAGGTCCTATCCTACTGTGCAGAAGTGGCTGCAATGTATGGTTCAGTCCTAAGGAGGGCCCTTCCCCAGACCTGACCCCATATCAGCCGACGCCTTTTTTCGTAGGGCGGGGGTGTGGACGTCAAACCCGCATGCAATAGGACATGCTTTCCTTGAGGTCCGTTGAGGGATCACTCAAGTGCAGTGCTTTGCCTCGCATCCTGCATCGTGATGAAGGTGGACGAAGGGGGACAGCTAAGGCTGTTCTGTGGCTGCACACAACGACAAACGAGTTGACAGCACCCTGAAAGAAAGGCACGGACTTTAAGGCGATAGAGAAGTATTAGTGTGGAAACCCACTTGCGTGCAATGGCAGCAAGACCGGCAGAGTGCAAGGGCTTTCCAACACTAAGAGAATAACGAGGAAAGACATGCCGATCCCAGTGCAATGTTATAACAACTTGGGGTGCAACGACCATGTCAAAGATTTACTGTTTAAGCTGCGCAAGCCAGACTTGAGGTGAATTGCCATTTTCTAAAGCAGCAAGAGCTTGGATGATCGTGAGCATTGCGGGCCTTGAGGCGACAGAGAAACCACAAACAGAGAAACATACCGAAGCAACACATTGCACCAAAAATGCCTACCCCCACCCACTCTTTAAAAAAGGAAAAAGCAGAAGATATCCAATCGGTGAATTGACCCAAAGTCACGGGATCAACACGGGTGTTATTCAAGACAGCTATCTGGGTTAGTTGAGACTGGATCATGTCTTCCGCTTCCATGGACCAATTTCCAGCCAAATATTCGCCAATGATGCGGGAAGCATTCCTGGAATCATTAAATCTGACAGAGGTTATGCATAAATGTGCACGTTGGTCAACACAACCCAAAAGTACTAAGTCAGCCAATTCTTCTACCTGAGCTTGGAGTAAATCTATTCTTTGGTTGGCAGCTAAAATCCCTGACAAAATATGTTGATTAATTGTATTTTGGGATTCAAGTATAGTGGAAGTTTGTTGGACAACTTGATTAATGGTGGCAGCAGTTTGTACTTGATTGGCCATAGCCATTCCGGCCGTAACCGCTGCAGCAGCAGATATCGCCACGGCTGTCACTATAGCCGCTGTGATCCCAAAATCTCTGCGGACTCTAAGTAGCTCAACAATAGGGAATCTATCAGGATCCGCAGTGACCGGGATTGGGACAAAAGTTGGAATTTTCATAACCACTGCTACAGTCCAGGAACCATTCCAACACTCAGATAAGAGACAGGTAGTATGAGAACAATCCAGCATCCCCGATGAGGTGGCCTTAGCCAAAAGGAATAAGAAGGGGGATTGGACACAGACCATTGCAGGAGGCAATGTGGCATTATACAACAGAGAGTTGAATGAAACACATGTAAGTCTATTACCTTGTTCACTTTCCCTAACAGTACCAGAAATATTAGCCAGCCAACTTTTGGCTCCTAGCAACTGAGCCAATGCAGAAATATCGGCTGAAGCCCCCTTTTCATTAGAAATCAGCCATTGAAACCAGGACCAACCTACTCCTGTAGAGGAGCTGGCACTATTGTTAAAGTTATAAACATACCTATTAAGAGAGGGGGAAAGGGAGAAACCTCTAGCAACTTGATGTTTCTCCCAAGAATGATCCTGACAAGGCGTAAATGTTGGGGGGAAACCAAGATTAGGGGAACAGTAAGGAGAGGCCTTGAAATGAGTGGCATTATAAATACTACTAGAAGAAGGAGGCACTGGGATTAGTACCTCGGAGATAATAGCCAAGGTAGTTATGTTAAGAGCAGAGCTGCTGTTTGCGGGGGTCCCTGAGCCTGATTGCTTCCCCGAAACTACTTTGCTCAATACAGCACTGATAATGCTTCCTGAGACCTGATTGGACCGCAGTTAGTCAAATTTTTGGTCTTAAGGCTAATGCAATTAGCGTTTTTAAGGCTGAAACAAAAAACTCCTGTGAGATTAACTTGAGATTGATTAAAAATTCTCTCCATGTCTCCTCTAGGAGAGGCACAGGGAGCAGACATCTCACATGAGGTAGAAAAAAAGAGTGGGGAGGACATTAGAATTACCATGAACCGGCATCGGCATTGGCCAGGCCCGTGCCACTGCCCACCACCGCATTGGTGTCGCCTGTGCCATTGGCACCAGCACCAGCGCCAGAGCACTTAGCAGAATGAAGATCCTCATCACAGGATTGTTGTGGTATCTCTTGTTGCTGGTCAGCTGATGTCGAGACTCTTCTTGTCAAGCGTTCAGGGACCCACAATGGTTCCGTGCGATCCTGGGGAAAAACACATACAGATCCTCGTGCCCATGTCAGCACGGGGTCAGGGCCATTCCATTGGCCTGTAAGAACATCCTTCCACTTAACATAGCCAATCACAGAGGGCTGAGGGGACACATGTCTATCGGCCGCAGAGCGACCATGAATATCCAAATTCAAAAAATTAATGGTAAAGAGAGCTAAGGACAGGCGTTCTTTAGGAGTGTGTTCAGCTCCTATTCCCCCTTTTTGTTTTTGTAAAGTTTCCTTTAAGGTGCGATGAGCACGCTCAACAATGCCTTGTCCTTGAGGATTATAAGGCAAACCATGAGTAAGTTGCACTCCCATGGTAGAACAAAAAGCTGTAAATTGTCTGCCAGTATAAGCAGGTCCATTATCAGTCTTAAGGGATGCAGGTGCACCCCATGCTGCCCATGCCTCTAAACAGTGAGTAATGACATTACGTGCCTTTTCTCCCGATAAAGCAGAAGCATGGATAATTCCAGAGCACGTATCAACGGAAACATGCACATACTTAAGGTTACCAAAGTCAGGTATATGTGTCACATCCATTTGCCAAACAACCAATGGCTTTAATCCCCGTGGATTTACTCCATAATTAGGGGGATGAAGAAATGTGACACAATGGGGACATTGCAATACTATCTGCCGAGCATCTGCTCTTGAAATGGAAAAACGCCTGCGCAGCGTTAATGCATTAACATGGAAGTTTTGGTGAAACAACTTAGCCCTCTCTAAGGAGGAAGCCAAGCATATCAATTGACTTCTAGTGGCTAAGTCCGCACAGGCATTACCTTGGGATAACGGACCAGGAAGAGAGGTGTGAGCCCTGATGTGCATTGGATAAAAAGAAGCAGTGCGGTTAGAGATAAGCTGTTGAAGCTGAGTAAAGTAAACAGACACATTGTGGGCATCACTAATAGTTCCCACGGCCTCCAGGACTTTTAGTGCTTGTACCACATAACTGGAGTCCGAAATAAGATTAAAAGGAAAAGAACACTGTTTAAAAACTTCAATAACAATTTGTAGTTCTACCCATTGTGGATTTCCAGGAGCAAATTGATGCTGGATAGGGGGAGAGTCATTAATTACGTAGGCTCCCATTCCAGACTTGGAACCATCAGTAAAAATGTTAACAGCCCCCTCTATGTTTGGGCATGGAAAGCTCTCCTCGAAACACCCCCACCGTACGGCGGCGGGTCCGGAGGATATTTTTTTTGAGCTCCTGTTTATTTTTATTCCCTTCTCCCATAGTTAAACTCCCTAGCTGCCGAGACAGTCTCCCGAGCTCCTCCTGTTCATCCTCCTCCTCTTCTGACCCACTTTTGCATGGGAGTGTGCGCAGTGTACTGAGATCTGGATACAAGCGTTTCCTCCCCCGTTTCTCGCTCTGCACATTCCTTTCCTCCTGAAATATTTCACTCCGTGCCAGAGACAATCGCCCCCTCCCCTGTTTCTCGCTTCGCACACTGCCATCCTCCTGAAATACGTCACTGCCTGCCGGAGATAATTGTTTCCTCCCCTGTTTCTCGCTCCGCACACTCCCACCCTCCTGAAATACCTCACTGCCTGCCATTTCTGATTTTTCTTCATGTAACTGCTCTAAAACTTCTTGTCCTTTAGTAAGTGCTTCCTGACATCTGCTATCTGTGAGGCAACTACGAATCATCTTCCAAAGGGGTATCACCCCACCCTCTAATATGCCCTGCTCAGAAGCAAAGTCAAAGTCTGTGCCTAACTTATCCCAGCTAGGCAGAGTAAAGCTGCCCCAGAACGGAAACCACGATGCAGCAATATCTGTCTTTTGTAAAAATCTCTGTAAAGTACTACGTTTCACTTCTAGGCCCTTGGAACGTAACAGGTTATCTAGGGCCAGGAGAAGCGGACTTGAAGATACGGCACCCATGACACAACAAAAGACACACAACAAACAAGAGTTAAAGTAAGAGCAAAAGTACACAGTGCAGCTGCAATAAGATTTAATGCTCTCTCTGGCTTTACAGAGGAGCTGCCGCCTTGACAGCGGGTCCTAAATCACCTAGGACTAATCTCCGCTTTAACCGGGGTCCCAATTAACCTGGGACTAATCTCTGCTTTAATCGCAGGTCCCACCTTACCTGGGACTAATTGGTGCACCACCCCTGACTGCTGAAAGTTCTGGTTCCCGGGTCTCGGCACCACTTGTCACGACCCCTTGCCCGCAAGGAAGACGCAACTCAGGAATCTTCTTTCAGCAGTTTATTCAGGCCTTGATTTAAGTATCTTTTAGTGACTCCCTTTCTTTCTTCTTCTTCTCTCTGAGGGCCCAAGCACAGCCTAATAAAGCCTCCCACGTACCAATCTTAAGCTGCCGCGTGGGTCTTTCTTATAGGGTGGCAAGAGATAGCGTGCCAACTCTCCACAAAGGAATTTGATTTATCACAGGCCACAGTGGAAGCCGGCGCCATCTTCTAATGGCGGCCACAATTTACAACAATGGCTTACTACACCCAATAATGGCCGTGGTCCCAAGGGAGGTAAAATGTCCCAACAGCTCTCCCTTTTTTGTTTTAAAATGGGGTTAACTATGCAAAGCCCCTGTCTTAGGTTGTCCCCTTCAGGGGATCTTACCCATCATTGAGTACCTTGCAGTTTCTTTGACCCCTAAAAGTGAACCATCCCCAGGCCTGTCCTAGGTTGTCTCCGCTCCAGAGATCTTACCCGTCATGGGCTCATGGGGAAACAGTGAGGGGGGAAGTTAGGATCATGGCCACATCGCAGGGCGTTCGTCGTATGGGTCGTCAACCTGGGTGAGCCTCTGGTACTGCATTTGGACATTCATAAGCTGGATTGACTCTAGTCTGCTTTGAATAAATTGAATAGCCTTATTAACAATACAGGGTCCAAAGGTAAAGAGTAGAAGTAATAAGAGAATAGGGCCAAAAAAAGGTAGAAGGTAAGGTAGCCATCCATGCAGCCCTGTCCAGAGGAAGTTGGCTTGTAATTCCTTTCTCTGCTTTTCGAGATCTTCTTGCAGCTGTCTTACTTTGTTCTTGACTATTCCCTATTCCCGAACATTTTGCATAAAAGCAACATTCTTCCTGTAAGAAAAGACATAACCCTCCCTTCTCAGCAGTCAGGAGGTCAAGTCCCCTGCGATTTTGTAAAACCACTGCAGCTAGGGAGTCCAACTGTGCTTGGAGGTCTAAGATAGTACCTGCCACAGCTTGTAAGCCATCAATCATTTGTTGGGATAGGGCCTTGTAATAATGCAAAGAGGTCCCCAATCCTGCCATGCCAGTACCAGCCCTGGCAGCTACTCCAAGATCAGCGGAAGTGCTTAGATGGCTCTTTTAACTTTCCCCCCATATGTTCTAATGTGGGGATAGGAAGGCTCCTATTATTGGGACCACCCCAATATCAGACAATATAATGGCAGGGGCACAAAGATCAGTCCAGTTTTTTGGGAGAAAACTAAGTGTGTCTCCCCCACAAATAAAGACAGTCCCATTAGGAGGGCAGCAGTGGAAGCCATTGATTGAAATATTATTTTGACAAAAAGAGTAATGTATTTGGCCCACATCTATGTTGGTGGAATTATCAGGAAAGGGCTCAGACTTAAAACACGGGCCTCTAGGAGAAAAAGGATCGAAATAGACTCCAGACCTGGGGGGGGGGCAGGAGTGGGCATTGGGTTCCAGTCTGTGAGGAATTAATAAGAATGGCATTGGCCTGTAATGGACCTGGTTTTAAGCAAAGCCAACAATCTTTATCTGCGTACTTAACCCCAGGAACAGCAAAACCAATATTGTAGAATTCATCTCGGGTCCTGAAAAAGAGAAGAGAGAAGGATATCCTCAGAAGGCGGGGAGCCTTCTGGGACCTCATCAATATCATCGGGGTCCCCTTCCATAGGGGGACAATATTTGAGGTCCCTCGCAGGAACCCAAATGGGTTTCTTTTCATCAGTGGGAAAAACGCAGCCGAATCCCCTTCCAGCTGTAATGAGGGGATCTGGACCCCTCCATTCTCCACTGAGAGGATCTCTCCATCGGACTTGGATTGTCCAATATAGTTGTCGCCCTATGTTTTTGGAAAGGTGAGAAATGTTCACTTTTGGCCAAATTTAAAATATTGAGAGTAAAAAGGGCCATCTTCAACTGATCATGGAGGTGGGGGGAGTGTTCCCCCTTTTTGTTTTATTAGTTGGGATTTTAAAAGATCATTATGTTTTTCCACTATTGCTTGTCCTCTGGGATTATGAGGGATCCCCGTGGTATGGGTAATTTGCCACTGTTTGAGGAACTCGCCAAAAGCAGTTTTGATAGCAAAACATTGTAAAAAATGACTTATGGCATGTTTGGATTTTTCTCCTGCTTGGGCAGTGGTCCAACATGCACGAGAAAAGGTATCTACTGTTAAGAAGATGCATTTAAGCTTTCCAAAGGAGGGAAAATGTGTGACATCAGTCTGCCAGAGGTTATTAGGCCTCAGACCCCAAGGATTCACACCACCGGTCTGAAGTGGGGGGACCTGCAAGAAGGGGCATAATGACATAAAGGTAATTGTGTCAAATAGCATGACTTAGGCAGCATGTAAAGAAAAATGAACTCAGATTTCTCTAAATCAAGCCAAATATTCAGCCAAGTATAATAATCCACAATCAAAATTTAAAAACAACATAAATTGTCCTACACATTAGAGTAAAACTGCTAATATCTAAAGATGAAATCATACATGTGGAAGTCAGAAGAAAATACACACTAAACAAAAACATGGCTGATACCCGATTACTAAAGAGAAAGGAGGGAAAAATGTAACTAATGACAGAATGTCTTTAAAGTTCTGAAAGAATGTGACTGTCAACTTATATATCCCTAAAACAAAGGCACAATAAGGTTGTTTCCTGATGTGACAGAATGGTCTGAACTACACCTTACAATAGAATGCTTCATAGAGTCCGTGGCTGTAGATGGTAACATTTGCATGAATGAAGGTCACTGTAGACCTTTTGAAAGGTTAACAAACCTCTCTTGGGGAAGTAAAACTTTTAAAAGAACAATTATGCCTGTAGGCTAATTGGATGTGTGTCAGGGACCATTGATCTGGGATTCACGGATGTCTCATCAGCCTCCAATATATTGCACATAATTTCTAAGCCCTAGAGTATAAAGTAAACTCCAACATAAATACAGTCCTCCCCAGTCCAACAAATGTTGGCACAGACCTTTGTTCTTGTTTCACTGAACTGAGTTCACAAATATAATTGCCAAAAGGGCCTTTGATTCATTTTCGAGTCAATCCCACATATATCATATTTTGGTTCAGAATGAATTATTTTTAAAACATGCATTCACATATACCATGTGTTACAATATCAATAATAGGTTTTAAAGCACTTTCTGTAAATTATGTATTTAAAATCATCAAATGGCTTATTTTTACAATGCTTATATTTTGTTCCTATATAGCAAGAGGAAAAAGTTTCAGCACACCGTTTGTAAGGGTTTCTCCACAAATAAGATGTTAAAGGAATGAAATATCCTTTTCTCAACCAGACAAGACAAATCAAATAAAATCATCACAATATTGTCCCTTCTAACATTGCTTACTGAAGTGTTGGTAAGATTTTTGTATTCTAGGTAAGAATTTTGATCAGATGCCTGCCAAATTACAGATTCATGAAAAATCATCTTGTAGTGAATTTGCATATCATAATTGTATGCCTATCATTAAACTGTTATATTTCAATGTCAACAGCCCATATGTTTCTTGACTCTACCCAATGGTCAATTATGGGTATGGGTATGAATTAAACAGCATATGGTTAAGAATAAAAACTGAATGAACAATCTTCTAAGCAACTGAACCATTAGTATGTTCATCTGATCTCCACTAATTTCCCCACATGTTCAGTGTAAGGTCTTTGTTTAGCATCTGGATGGCCTCTTAAGTGACAGCCGCCATTTTAAGAAAAATTTTGTTTTCTCACCCAAGGGCCTCACCCTCAACTTCCCACATCAGGACTCACCCAGCTCTAATCCCTGAGGCTCCCCCATAAAAGTCTTGAAACCCAAACCTGTGTTGCCTGTCTCTCCTATAGAGAAATGACCTTTATTTGTCATCTCTGACAAATAAACTCTCCTGTCTCTGCCTGGTCTCCATCTTTTCATTTCTCACTCATCCGTCCTCCGGGTTCCTCACTTTACTTTCATTCAGTAGATAGAAAATAGGTGGCTTTCAAACTGACCCACAAAAGAGAAAACATTCACATAATTAGTTTATTTATTGAATCACGTAAAGTCATTCCATTAACCCCATGTAGAACCCCCTAGCGATGTATTAACCACGGTCAGGAAACACTGCCCTGAACTACAACAAGCTCAAGTGCACTTGTTCTACTTCCATTCCTCCCCTGTGAAGTCCGTTCTACATGACACAACCAGCCACACTCAGATCTTAAGCTCACCTCTGCATACATCACTCCGTTCACCAGAAACTTCAATTGCTTTTTACTCTCGGGCCTTTCTTCTACGTTTCATTCAGGATTAATCTGTGCCACAGCTTAATGGAGCTACTCGTGTTTTCTTGTAGATAAATATTTAATTGCATTTTTTTTCCTCAAAGACCAATGTTTTGATTCATTGGTAAAATTATGAATTGTGTACAAAATATGTATCTTCAATATTAATAAAACAAAACTGAAAGAATTCAAAGGACAAACAGAAAAATTCACAATCATTGAGGACATTTTTATATACCACCATCAGTATCAATAGAAAAGCAGACTGAGTTAGCAAGGACATGGAGAATTGAATACCATGTTTTTAAAATTATCCTGATTGACACTGAGTATGGTTTCCAACAACTTTGGAATATATAGTCTTTCCAAGTGCATGAAGACCATTTATCTAAATTGACTATATTCCATTTGTGATATTATGAGATATTTGTCCACAGTTCCTGGCTCAGAACACCCCTAGCTTTTGTTATTTCATAAATGCCTAGAACAATAATCAGAACTTTTTAAAAGTATTTGGTTGTCTGTCTTGGAGTAGTTAAAGGTGAAGGTAATGTTGAAGTGCTTTGGCCCTGAAATCAGGCATCGGAGTGTAAAACTGCTCTCTCTTCTCTGACTCCCTCCTGTGATCCTTTCCCCTGCTTATTTTGCCCCCAATGCAGGACATAGAAAATATTGTTTCTCTTCCTCAATGAGAGTAAATAGAAAATAAAAATACAAAAACTTTCCTCACCTTCCTGTCTTGGAACTAGCCATAAAGAAGTTCTCTGACCTATCTCGTCTGATAGTGGATCCTAAGCCTTCTATTTCAGAAAAGGTCCTTCCCCTTATGTGAAAGGAAGGAATATGAGAGAGACCAAGAGGAATCTGGAGAGGCCATTAGCATTAGACCATAACCTTGTGTCCAATACCACTTCTACAGTTGTCCAAGCTTCAATCATGCATGTGCAGGAAAGTCTCCATAAAACCCCCAAAGGACAGGGCTCTGAGATCCTCTGGACCGTGAAACACGTGGAGGCTCACGGGAAAGTGAATACAAACTCATCCACAGACCCCAGCTCCTCAGCAACAGAACCTCCTTCACTCAGGACCCTTACAGACCTCGCCCCATGTGTGTCTTTAAACAGCTGTTTATTTGCATCCTTGAAAATGTCCTTCATAATAAACTGGTAAATGTAATTGTGACTTAAGTTCTCTGAGTCACTATTGTAAAATAATCAAGCTTAAGGATCGGGTTTTGGGAACCCCAATTGTACCCAGTCATGAGTTTCAGAGGCCTGGACTTGCCACTGGTGTCTGAGGTAGGGCACTCCTGTAGAGCCGAGCCCTCAACCTTCGGGGTCTGATACTAAGTGTGGATAGATTGCACAGTGTCTGCTTGGTGTCTGCTGCAGGACTGATTGCTTACTTGCTGGTGAGGAGAAATTCTCACAAATTTGGGGACAACAGAAATGATGTCTGTGTTGTGAGTATCCACTAGGAGAAACTTGAGTTTGTTGTTCTTCTATATCCTCAGAATACAATATCCTTATATTCTTAAGTAACCTCAATAAATTTCAAAAATTTTAAATATAAAAATATTTTCTCGGACGACAGTAAATTTAAATTTAAAACCAACAAAAATTAACCAGAAAATTCCTAAATATTTGAAAACCATGCACTTCTGAAAATACAAGTGTCAAAGAAGAAATTGCAGTAGTAACAGAGAAATATTTTGAAAACAACGATATTGCAAATACCACCAAAATTCAAGAGATTCTGCTAAAGTTAATTGAAAAGTAAAGTCATAAACCTTATATTCATATAGAGGAAAGAACTGAAGAACAAATATTCATACCACTTACCTCATTCAATTTGCATCTCCCTTGACCATCAGCACACTGCCTTTCACAGAGCACATAAAAAAATTCTGAGTAATAAAAAATGATTAAATGAATAAATGAGACACTTCCCCCTCAAAAAAAAGTAAGAAGAAATGGGGGAGAGGTGGGAACTGTCTGCTTTACAATTTGTAGTAGGCAAAATATCTCACATGTAGTTTTCAACCTAAGACAGATATTATTGATAAAAACAAATATAAATGACCCATGGCGATATTGAACTCATTTTGAAATTAAATGTCATGTATTTATTCCGTATAGAAGCAAGCAATGTAACTTCATAACATAGTTCTATATTTTCCATCTTCTTTTCACATTTATTTTTTGTTGTTGTTATTTCTAGGGTTTCATTTTATTTTATTTATTTATTTTTAATTAGCTAGTTATACATGACAGTAGACTGCATTTATTCATTTTGATATATCCTACATAGATGGGTTATAATTTCTCATTTTTCTGAGAGTACATGTTGCAGAATCATATTAGCCAGGTAGTTCTTTTCGAATTTCTTATTCTACCCTGCAAATAGCTATTTGATGACAAATCAGTATAAAATGCAAGATGCTATCCCAAAGTTAGAAGCAATTAAGGGAGAAACCACTGATCCAAGACTTTATTGCTTGAGCTAACTTCAGATTTTGCTCTGAAAATCTTTTTCCCCCTTCTAGAGCTTTCATTTCAATTCTTTACACTTTCCTACATTTTAGCCAACTCATTGGCTCAGTTGGCAGGTGACAAAGTGTTCTTATAGCTGAAATTGCATTTGTCACTGTGGTATCAACATGTCCTGTCTCTGAGGATTGGTGTAGTCTTGTCTCTAAGTGAAACTATCTGTCTTGTATTTCCCTTCTGAGTGAGATTTATGAGGGAGAGCATTTGAATTGCTCATCTCTCTCTAATTCAGTCATCATTCTGACACTACCATGTCTCAGAGTTTTCCTTTTCTAAATTAAAATAAATGTTCTCTCCTTTTTTGCTGTGCTGACTTTTGTATATAACCAGGGCACGCAAGATGGGCATAGGTTTGGAGGAACAAAGGGACCCTGTCTGGGGAAAACATCTTCCCAGTATAGCTAGATACATGAAGAACATTTTGAACCTTATTCACAGCCAATTCATAATATTTCTCTCTCTAGATAGGCCTCAAATTTGACTTCAGCAACTGACCACCTTATGAATGCTCTTAATAATAATATGTTTAGACCAATATCTTGCAAATAGTACTAAGGAAAATTGGACTAATTAATTATATAGAAAGGAAAAATTCAAACACAAAGACTTCAGGAGGCAGATTCAATACTTGTTAACTGTGGGGATGTAGTTGAAAATTAGAGCAATTTCATAAGTCCAATTCCAAGGTTCCAATATCATACACTCCAATTTCCAATTCCAGGAAAGGTCCTATGAACTATATTAGAAGAAAGAATTTAACTGAATACTCCTTCCCACTTTTTTATTACTCTCTCCAAATACCCATATCACTACAGTATGCTTTCAGTAGTGTTTGGAATGGGTTATTAGAAGATAATGTGGTAGATGGGGAAAATGTGTCAAGTAAAACTTCATAAATGAAAATATATTAAATCCTACACAGGATCTAGATGTCAGACAGCCCAACTTTTAATCTGAGCAATACCAAGAAGTCATTCATTTACCACCACCACCCCAAATCCCAGCAAGTGTCACAACAGCTTGCTTTCCTGCTCAGTGTCTCTTCAGCCTCTATGGCAGGAACTATGTAGTTCTGAATTACAGGCGAGTCCTGGTTCAGATGCTTGAGCCTGTTCAATCACAATGATGGAGACATAGAAAGCAGCCTGCCATTGCCAGTCTCACCTAACATCCATCACCTGACCTAGCATCATGGCTCCAAAGTGCAGTCTCTTCTTACATGGTCCTTGAAACTGAACCTAATTGAGATGTAGATAGGCTTCTTGTGAGACATGGAAAGCTAAAAACATCACGGTCCACCTCATGTTTGGGTGATAAATAAAGATCACTCAGCCCTTTTGAACACTTTATCTCATTGTTATGAAATTTCTATATCATTCAAGATAATAGGTAAACTATTTTTTTCTTTGTTCAAATGTATCAAGGATACAAGGTTTTATGGTTTGACCAGCTCTATCCATCTGAACTAGGAGACCTTGATCTAGCAAATATTAAATTATATTTGATAAGCAAATCTTTAGAGAAAGTTTTGAGATTTTATCTCCATAAAACAAAGAGAGCAAGGAGTTTTATTTGCTATGAATATTCTCAATGAGCTCACATAATTCTGGAGCAGCTGCTACAAAGAAAAACTATGTAATTCAAATCTGGACCACCATAGTGGAAATCCCTCCCTGCATTAAAATGTAGGCAGTTATAGAGGACAACAAAACCCAATGCATTATTCATAATTATGATATTGGAACATATACAACCAACATAAAAGCTGAGGATGCTCTCAGCTTGCATTACAAGTGATTTAGATATCATATACCTAGTTGTAAAATGCCATATCAGCTCTCAGATGCAGTATGAGAAGTTCTGTAGTTTCATTTTCCATAAAGATGATTTAAGATATTGATAGTTCTAAATCTGAAAAGAAACAGATGATGAAAGCACTAATTCACACACAGAGTGAGAAAGAGAGAGAGAGAGAGAGAGAGAGAGAGAGAGAGAGAGAGAGAGATACACACATGCACACAAAATAGCAGGGATTACTTTATTCAAAGCTGATTGGTCTTGTTCATTAACTTTTGGCTCCAAATGGGACTCCTTTCCCAAAAGAAATGATGCATCCTGAGTTCACTCCCCATGGAAAAGCTCTTCACAGAACTAAAAGAACCAGATGTGCTGTATCTACATAAAAAAGTATTATCCTCAAATATAAGTCCTATTTGTAAGAAGAAGAGGAAATCAGAGTAAGAAACATTCGTACTGACAGATCATCTTATAACTTGAGAGTCTCCATGTAAAAACTTAGTAAAGTGAACTGAAAATGAGAAACATGGGACCACAAAAGGCATTATCTTGGGGAAACTCAAACCATAAAGACATTGAAATGAAAAACAGCTCTTCAGTTTAAAAAGAAAGGAATGAGATATAGTTATTAAAAACATGTAAAACCACATAGCCTTGTATCCTTACTCAAATTTCTCCATCAATAATGTTCAAGTGAGCATCTTCAGCCTCTATGGCAGGAGATGTCATGGTGGCACATGCTTGTAATCCCAGTAGCTCAGGAGGCTGAGGCAGAAGGATTACAAGTTCAAAGCCAGCCTCAGCAATTTGGCGAGGCCCTAAGCAACTCAGCGAGACCCTGTCTTTAAATAACATACCAAATAGGGCTGGGGATGTGGCTCAGTAGTTGAGTGTCCCTGAGTTCAATCTCTGGTACCCAAAAATAAATAAATAAAGTAATAAAGTTCAAGTGTGTGTGCACTTGACTTTTCTGCTGTACTGCAAAAGTGAAATGCATTCAGTAGAAATAGTACTTAGAATTTTGAAGCTTGTTCTACTCCCCAGGATGCCAATATGTAGTCTGATCCTCTCTGATGATGCTGGGCAGTCATACCTACAGCCTCCCATCATCCAAGAAATCCTGTGGGGAAAAACAACCAGTGCTCCACCTAAGGTGTGCTATGTTGCTAAGATAGGATATTCGGCAAGTTAGTTGTATTCAGTGAACTTTCCACTTATATTTTCAACTTGTGATGGTTTATTAGGCCACAAACCCATTCTAAGTTGTAGCATGTGTGCATGTGGATTTTAGCACCTCTAAAAAGTCACTTTTGGAAGAAAGCACAGAGTGACCTAATGTCTAATGTTATTATAGCAGGAAAAGACATCGTTTCTATGTGTGTATCATTTTTTTAAGGGGTGGGGGCTAAAGAAGGAGGGTTACTGAAGAGGAAAAACATACAGGCCTTTGTTCACTGTATATATTATTTCCTGGAAGCTGGAAAATACTGATGACTCACTTACAATGTAGCTCCAAAGGAAGCCCAAACTATGACTCAGCCACTGCAGCTGAGCTGGACAGATTTGCCTTTGGTGAAGAAAGGACAGAGAAACCCCATTCTGCAACTCATTTTCTCCTCTTGGTTTATTTAAATTCTAGGCCTAATTTTTTTTTCTGGGGAAAACAAAGCAACTGAACTAAACCAAAAAGAATAGGAACAAGAGGGCTAGTCTGCTTTTCACATCCTTCAGAACTTACATCCCACTTGCATCCAAATAAAACCCAGTATTTTATAACAGTAATCCTCCAATTGTCTCTCCGTTTGAAAGCTTTTCTGATCTTTCGATGGAATTGATTTCCATAATAACCAGATTCCAGGTGGCGGTCAGTGCATGCTTAGTGGGCCTTGCCTGCATTATGCTGCCTACAACTCATCCACTCTGATCCTCTAAAGATACTTTTATAAAAAGAAATATGCCTTTTGTCAATAGCATAAGTCGCTGCTGCAACAAGTCTGTAAACAGCAAAAAAATAGAAGCCATCCTATTTTATCAGAGTCTCATAATACATACACACCAGGCCTTTTGCCTAAGCCCCAGAAATAAAAGCAAACACACTATGGTAGAGAGAAAAGAAATGCATGCAGGCGCTCTTATATCCTTAACCAGACAGGTGCTCTGCAGAGTTCCTGCCAAAACTCATCTGATAGATAGCTCTCTCCTCACTTTCCAGGCTGCCTACAAAGTTTCCCCCTCCCTTCCTCTCTTTCCCCAGTGTTAGTGGCAGAGAGACTCCACCATCACAACCCTAGATTGAACTTACCTTCTTGGAAAATTCATTGCTTCCACCTAATTCAAAATCATGTACATCCTGATTTTAAATCTTTCTCTTGTGTTGATTTCTGTCTCTAAAGCAAAGATATTTCTGGAATTTTGATAAAAGTCTTAGGGAAATAAAATCTGTTCTTTTATATAAAGACTGAGTTAGCTTCCCATCACTGTGATAAAATACCTGAGAGAAATCAAATTAATGGAGGAAACAGTTATTTTGGCTCAGATTTCAGAGGTTTCAGTCCAAGGTTGGTTGGCTTCCCTGTTTCTGGGCCTGTGCAGCATGTCCTGGCAGGGAACATGTTGGTAAAGCAAAGCTGCTTGTTTTATGGTGTCTAGAATGAAGAGAGTGAGAGGAAATAGGGTAGGGGGAAAGATACACTAAGATATTCTCTTCCAAGTCACAGTCCCAATGACCAACTTCCTCTGGCCAGGCTCTACTTCCTGAAGTTTCCACCACCTCCTAATAGTCCATTAAATTATGAATCTATCAATGGATTAATGCACTGATGAGGTCAGAGCTCTCAAAATCCCATCACATAAGTTATATAAATAACTAAGTTATAGAAATAAGTTATATAAATAACTAAAAAGAATAAATAAAAAAATTTTAAATCCCATCACCTTCCAAAGGCTACATTTATAACCAAGCCCTTAACACGTGAATTTTGAGGGATATTTAAGATCCAAACCATAACAAAGAGTAATAATATTCTGTAATTCAATTTATCTGCCCATAAAAGAAAAAAAGGAAACCTCTAATAGTGATTTAAATAATCTAGAAGTTGAGTTCATTTTCTAAGTCTAGAGAAAATGATTCCGGATTAAAATAGCAGTTCACTGAGGCATTGCTTGTTCATTTCCAAAATGCTATCTTCAAATGTGGCCCTTGCTCTAATGGTCTGAGATGGAAGATGGTGCTGCAGCCTCACACCCATGTTTCAAATAAGCACCAGGAAAAAAATTTAGGACATTCTTCTACTTCTTCCTTTTTTGGAGACTATATCACTGATGAGAAAAGAGACTGGAAAATGTTTAATAACAATGTGCCCGCTAAAAGGGAACCATGGATATTGCAAGGCATGTAGCACTTCCTGCCACCTGCTTCTTCAACTATTTTGGATAACTGACCATTATCTATGCAGTCATCTTCACCCATCATCACAGGTGACATGGTCTTTTCTCTCGTGCTAATTTTGTTGTATGCACAGTATCATTTAATCCTCCAAATAATACCAAAATGCTAATACAATTATTAGTCTCATTTTACAATTTTTTTAAAAAAAATAGGCTTAGAGAAGTGAAGTAAGTTTACCAAGGTCACCTAGTTTGTAAGTGACAATAGAAAACATAAGCATAGGTCTATGCAAGTCCAGAGTCTGAGCTCCTAATATACCATGCAACTATATATGCAGAGGTATCCTACACAAATCACAGTGATGCTCAAGCCAGTAGAGATAGATAGCAGTCACCCATCTCCTATAGCACATTCAAAGTAAATAAATATTAATTGATCATATTAACTAGCAATTATGATGCTTTTTAACTGTGATCCAATAACAAGAGACGGAGCACAATAATGACGACAGAACAAACACACAGTTCAGTGTCATAATGAAATGAAACTTACAATGAAATTAACATCTGAAATCAATGCTCCTGACGGTGCTGCACAAAAACAATTTCCAGAATCTGTCTTTTCTTATTTATAAAATAGGAGTGAGGCATTTAGACCATTTGGGAAAATAGTTTTAAGATTTCTCAAGGTCTCAACATTATTATATTTGTTTGTTTTTTTTTTTTATGTTGTATTAGTCAGCTTTGCGTCACTGTGACCAAAATACCTGACATAAACAACTTTAAAGGAGGAAAGTTTATTTTGGTTCATGTTTTTGGAGGTTTCAGTCCGTGGTCAGCCTGCTCCATTGTTCTGGGCCTGAGGAAAGCAGAGCATCATGGTGGAAAGGCAGGGAAGAGGAAAGCTACTCAGCTCTAGGCAGCAGAGAATCAGAGAGGGCTGAGCAGCCAGGGAGAAGACAAACCTTCCAGGGCATGTCTCTACTGACCTAAGTTCCATGAACTAGATCCTGCCTCCCAGTAGTCGATTCAGCTATCAAAGGATTAATCCACTGATGACGTCAGAGCTCTCATCATTGCCTAAAAGCTCTGCCCCATCTTGCTGCATTAAGGACTGTACTTTAAACACCAGACTTTGGGGAACACTGCAGATCCTAATCATCATTAGTAATCAGGGTGCTCAAACAAATTATGATGATGTTTTCCTTTTTTGTCACCTTTATGTTCTAAGCCTGGTAGACATGATAAAACCACTGCATCAAATTTCATCGAACAGATGCAGTACAGCATGTGTCATACTTCGTCTTTTTCTAATATCTCACTAATCTAAATTGTTAGATATAAGTTAAGCACAAATGAGACGATATTGCTAAACTAATTTCTCGTAGCACATTACTTCTTCCTTCATCATCTAGTTTCTGTTATCGACATCACCAAAGTCTTCCCTGATGCCAGGAAGCCATTTAAACAGATCAGTTGAACTGACATTCAGGAAAGCGCCCCCCGGGTACGAGTCGTGCTTAGAGATGAGGCCGATACAGCCTCTACCCTCAAGGACCTCAGTGTTTGGCAACAGGTGTAAACCCGTGAAATGTCAACATTTCAAAGAAGGCATTCAATCCAGCCTGGGCATCAAGCAAAACTGTCTGGAAGAGTACTCCTTCACACCCACATACACATGAAAAGATGAACATCTTAGACCCCATTTTCCAAACAATGTGCCCATAAATCTCCATGGTTCCATATCAAAGGTTCCTGTGTGCCTCCATGTCCCCGATCTAATTCTCTACTCTTTTCTCACTACCTAAAGGATCCTGGACAAGAACAAGTACATGGAATCAGAGAACTACTATCTATCTGGCACCGAATCCCTTGAGACCATGGAAATTCTAGAAAATTCTACAAATTCTAGAAAATTCTACAAATCTATGAACTGTCAATAAGAAGGAAAAGCCGCAAGCTTCTTACCATCCCAGTGGCGTGTAGGAGAGGACAATTAAAGATACCTTTAAAAAAAAAATGATGTTTGGAGTCTGGTATTCCAGTCTGGAAAGAAGTCGAGTCAAACAAAAGAAGATAGTCCAGCCTAAGTCAATCATGGAAAAATAAATGTTCCTCAATCTGCAGCAACAAGAATTAACTACGAACAGAATGACTGCCCCGACCCAGGTTAGTTTCACAACGTTGTGAAGGACCACTAACATGTGCATGAAAAAATTAAGATGACTTTGCCTTGAGGCCTGGCTCTGGTAGAATAACTCAAAGAATTTACCGAACCACAAACCCCTTTATAATAGTACAAGGGGTATACACTTTATTGTAAAACTACAGCAGAAGACTCACTCTTATTTGTGAAGTAGTACATAATAGTTCACAAATAAGAGTGAGTCTTCTGCTGCCATATTAGTTTGTTTGTTCAGTACTGAAATGAGATGATCCCAGAGGCTAGATACTAGCAATCTAAGCATATGGGGATCTCTGTAACTTTCTCAAGCCATTGCTGCTGGGAGCCATCAGCCAAGTAGGTATGACAAATTCCTTGCCAGCTTACTCCCATGCTGTCTAGTGGAAGGACTTCTGAAAGGTGACCTTGCTCAAGGACCAGGGCAGGATCCGTGTTTAGGGTGTTCCCCCTTTAGAATAGGGCAGTTTAGCATAATAGGAGATTAGGGTGTTCCCCCTTTAGAATAGGGCGTATCCTGCTGCTGAGTTCCTCTTGAGTGCTTAGGGTCAGACAGTATATTTTGGGAGACAGAAGCCCATGCGGTGGGGATTTGAGCAGAGAACATGGATTCCCCCAGAACGTGTTTGTAGACGGCCGGTGTGAGTTCGGGAATAAAGAATTGCTGTTTGAATCTACAAGCTGTGTGGAGACTCGTGATTTGTGCCCAGCCAGAGACTGCGGCACATTGCCATTCAATAAATGTTCCCACTTAGTAAATCACTACTTCGTGAACAACAACCTAAAGTTTGTGGCCACTAGGATAACATTTCCAAGTTGCCAGTATATGCAAGCCATATGTATAAGTCCAGAAATTCTTACCTTCTGTACCTCCTGTAAAGCAGAAAGGCAGGAATAAGTCTCTTGGTTTAAAATGCTTTGTAAGAGTCACATTTTTCTGTGAACTCTTGTGGGTACATTGATAAAAATTCATAATGAAAATAAATTTTGAAATGTGTTATAATAGAATAAATTTACCCTATAACAAACCAGTGAGGAAAGAATTGCATGAATTTATTCCACCTTCAACATAATATACATTTTCCAGCAGTCTAGACTGACTGAGCAGTTCAAGCAAACCTTAATCAGGAACCTTGGTGAGAACAATATGTCATAGCAGATATGACCTTAAAGAGCTCCAAGGGGTTTAGTTATCTTGCTCTTCCAATGTCTTTAATTAGTTTACCTATAGTTTCAGATTTTAGGCAATCAAGGTGGAAGTCAAGGTTGGGCTTTTGGGGGGTAGGAGGGGGCAGCATTTTTTTTAATGCAGGATAAACAGAAAGACCTTAGAGCAGATGGTCTTTGATTATCAAAGTTGGTGCTATATTGGTTTCCTATTGCAGCTGTTACAAATTACCACAATTTTACGGGCTTAACACAACACAAATACAACATGTTCTAAAAGATAGAAGTCCAAAATGGGTCTCACTGGGCTAAAATCAAGGTGTTAGAAGGATGGTGCTCCTTTCTGGAGGCCCTTGGTTAGAATCTATTTTCTTACCTTTTCTAGTTCCTACCGGCTACTAAATTTCCTTGACTTGTGGCCCCTTTCTCACCTTCAAAGCCAACAAAGGTCATTTGAGTCTCACATCACATAATTGTGCCTCCACGTTCTCCCTGTTCCACACATTAGGACCTCTGTGATCACATTAGACTCAATTCAGTCATCCAGGATCATCTCCCCATCTCCAAACCCTTAACTTAATCACACCAGCAAAAGCCCTAGGCCATGGAAGGTACAGTCTCAGGTTGCAGAAATTAGGACACTGCCATCTACGAGGGACCATTATTCTCACAGTAGCCCAAAGATGCTTGTGTAACTTCTACATGCAAACAGAAAAAAAAAAATGAAAACTTTGTCAGAGGCTTATGGTCAGTTTGCAGGAACAGTGGCATCTGGTGCATACAGTACTCAGTCCTGTTGTCTAACGTGCATCAGCACCTCACTCCTGCTCTGCTGAGTCATCGTGAGCATGTCAGCCATCTTGGCCTCAATCAGATGTTGTACAAAGTAGATTAAGCTATACTTCAAGGAAGGGGCCTCCAGGAGGGCAATTAGAGTAATACTAAAGAGAAAGGATAAAGTTATGTTTCTGATTTCAGCTTTATTACATTTTCCATTCTTTGCTACTGCACTTTGTGAAAGAGATTTTTAATCAGTTTGAGTCTACTGGCTTCCTGGCAAACCATGCTGTACTTTTTTCCCTCGTAAAACCAAATCTCAGAAAATTTCTTCATGAATCCCTTCTACAGGGCCAAAGTACTGCAAAGCCCAAAGACAATAAGTTAATGTCAAAACCTAAGTAGATGCTTGCAAGAGAAAAGGATTGGTCATCCTTTGAAAGCCTTTGAAATATTTCAGAGCACACCAAAGAAGTCATTCAATCCAGCCTGGGCATCAAGCAAAACTGTCTGGAAGAGAACTTCTTCACACACACATACACATGAAAAGATGAACATCTTAGACCCCATTTTCCAAACAATGTACCCCAAAATCTCCATAGTTAGATCTACATCAGGTCAGGATGCAGAGTGGCAGCTGATGCAGGGAGACATCCAGCCACGGGTGGCAGGTGACAAAAGAAGGGAAGAAGATGAGTCAGGGCATTCAGAGAAGAAAATATCCGTTTTGAACAGGAGACCCATTCCCAGGCCAGAAGAAGGACCATACAAACTCTCCGGTGAATCTGCAGAACCTTTGGTCCTATCCAGGGTCAGAATTAATCTCAGAAACAAAAATAATGCTGGGAGTGGAGGTGCTGATTGGCCCCAGCCATGGGAGGAGCAGAGCTGGGCAGAGCTGGGCAGAGCTGGGCAGGATGTCACATCCTCCTTATAAAAATGAAGCATGAGAACTCTTGTCTTAGGAATCATCAGATCTCACTGCATTTATTTACAAGGGCGGCCACAGCAAAATACCACAGACTTGGGGTGAAGGGCTTAAACAACAACAACAACACAATGATTTTGTCAGTTCTGGGGGCTAGAAGGTAACCTGCGGACAAGTAGCCTTCCCTTATCCACCCATCTCATTTCTCAGATAACAACAATGTGCCCGAAACAAAGTCTAGGCATCCTGATTCCCATTATCATCTTCCCACAAATGACTTGTACCCTCAACCAACGAGTAAAGGTCAACTAAAGCTTTGCAGCGCTGCTGAAGGACAGCAGCAGAAGAGGAACCAAAGACGACAGCCAGATGTGGAGGACCCTACAATAAACAAGTCTGTTTTATCTCTAGGGCTTCTGAATTTGCCAAGTTGCTTTTAAAATCTTCTAACACTATAAGGTGCCTTAAATGCTTTTTAAAACATCTTTAATAGTTTTTAAATACTTTAATAGCTTCACCGTTTACATTACGATCTTGAAAGGTTGGATAAGGAGTCTTAGCCTAGGCAGTGCCCTGATCCGATATGCAGAGCAGAGCCTCATTGTGTGGAAAAGATTAAAGAGAGACAAGGCAGGATTAAGGAAGATCAACTAGGCAGTGTGGCGGTGGTACAGACACAAAAGTGTGATGTCACCTCCTACACTGCAGACAGTCAGAGTCTAATGACAATTAGCTAATGACGATTAGCTTCAGTAATACTGAGCACTTGGTTGAACAGGGGCAGGAACGAGAAAGATGTAAGAGTTAACGGTGACACTTAGTTTTGCTTATTTTTCCCCCCTTTGGCAGCAAAGGGCCATAGTTTACTAGGAAAATATAAGGTAAGGAGTGGTTTGGGAAGGCTATATAATGGGTTCTAGTTTCGACAAAGTAGGAAAACAGACATATAACTCTGTAACTAACCAAAAATTCTGAAATTGAAATTATACAGTTGAGAAAGACATAAATCATTCATGAGGAATGCACACCATAAACCATCAAAATAATGCAAAAGTTGGAAGTAAAATAATGGCATGTGATCCTAAACATAGGCTTTTGTATCCAACTGCCATTATTTGAATCTACCCTTCGTATCCAATTCTGCCTCCATCATTTTGAAAGTTTAGTAACCCCATGTAAGCCCACTAAACTATCAGAGTTACAAGTTGGGAAAATCATCACCATTCTAACCAGGTGACCATTTCAAATGCAGAATTTTACACATATTCTGTCAAACTCTTAATGGTAAAATACCGTCAGCTCATATGTCAAGCTAAGAAAGATGAAAGTTCAGAGTACTTCTTTTCTGTTTCAGATTGTCTGTAATCAGTTATAATAATCAAGTACAATAACATATTATTATTATTATCATTTGATTCCTAGCCTCAATTGCTGTTTGTGTACATTCCAAATTAAACATCAGTAACTTTATTGAAAGCAATCATATAGATTCGTATGTTTAAAAATGTAGGAGAACTGGTTTTTCCATCTGAAAATTTAGACATTGCAAAAAAAATTCTCTTCATTTTTGAGCAGCTTATACCTAATTTCTCATTGCAAAAATGTGTCAACCATGACTTTTAGCTCATTTATCCCTTTCCAAAGTTCAAATACTCGTTAATTGTTCATTGACTATATACTGAAGTAATTATTTGTTTTTAATTGCCTCCACACAATGTGATTATTAATATTGAGAATTACAAAGCATCCAAGATATGACAGAAAATGTTTCATAATGTTTCTGGCTTTTTTTTCCTGTAGATCTCTAAAATCTTTCAGAACTTTCAGGATTTACCATAATCTCACTGTCCTCTGGGTCTTTTGATGTTCTCTCATCCCTAAAGTATAGTTGAGATTGCAAATATGCTCATCTTTTATCTGTCTCTGCCACTTCTTTTATTACTTTTTCTCTCAGAGAATACAAATTTAAAATCCTTCTGCTTTCTCTCCCTCCTTCTCTCAAGATTGACAAGAAACAATGATGATACTGTCTTTTGCCAGAGGGCTCAATATAAAACAAATAAAAGTAGACATCACATTACTTTTATAAAATGCCACGATAAAAGTTTTCCTTATGCTTAGCACTCAATAAGAGGAAAAATTATTTTTGACACATCTCAATATACAAGGAAAAACAAGCACCAAAGACACAAGGCGTTTCAATGTTCTTATTACCACATTTTATCTTTGGTTAAGATATTAATGAGTATGTGGGGAAGGCTGACCTTTGTTTTATTACCTACGTTTTATTTGTTTTTTGACATACTTGAGAATTTATGAACGCTCTGAAGAAAACAGGGTTTGCAGAAATTATAGGAGAGAGGAAGGCCATACTCTGGTTTATCTCATTTTCATTTATCCACTAAATATTGGAGCTCCCTGTGGATCAGCCACCCTGCACCTCTCTTTATCTTACACTCTCTCCCTTAAAGATCTCAGGCAGTTCTGCAGGTTAAATGAAATCTGTCAATTTCAGACTCTGGAAAGATAAAATCTGACCCCAGCCCACCCCACACACTCATTTCGACCCTTTAGAAATACTGGATAGAATGTGCAAAAATCATTTTGAATGTAAGAACTGAGGAAACGGGGTGCCAGAGGTAAGCAAGTGAGTCAATGATACAGCTGCTTTGGAGCAAAATCATCAAAACTCCTAGGAGAAGACCTGAAAAAGAGAGTTTCAAATATACAAATGAGACTTGGGGTTGTAGCAGAGCACTCACGCACACATGTGAGACACTGAGTTCAATTCTCAGTACCACATAAAAATAAATAAATAAAATAAAAGTATTGTCTACTTACAATTAAAATATATATATATATATATATATATATATATATATATATATATATATATATATACACATATGTATATTTATATATACAAATAAAAACATGGAAGAATATTGAAAAGAAACGGACACTTCCACAATCTTGAAAGGAGACATTGCTACACTACACCTCTCTATGCAGCTGATAGGGCAAGCAGACAAACTAGTATAGACACAAAACCTTGAGCAGATGGTTAACAAGATTTGCATGTGTGTGATCCTACCCAAAGATTTTTTAAAATGCACATTTTAAGTGAAGAACTAAATGTTTATAAAAACTCAGAGTATACTCATCTTAAAACAAGTTTCCATGAATACAAAGGGGACTGTTTGATACAAACCAAATTATGTTGCCACAATGCATCAAAAATGGAAAGCAATAGAAAACAAAGGCAGAAAAATCCCCACATGCTGAAAATATGAAATATAAAGAAGGAATCATAATGAAATATTTGTAACTGAAAGACAGTACATAACAGAAATAGTTGGATAGATTGAAGGGTCTAGCCGTGCAGAAGATGAGAAATATTGAAATCTTAATGCTACATAACACTTTTAAATGCTTGGAAGAAAATATTGAAATAGATTAACCTGTTAAATAAATGTATGAGCTTGCAAAAGAGAAAAGAAAGAAAAAATAGAAGTCAGGATATACCTCCAGAGTATCCACCCAGGCTAGTAAGTACACACTGAAACCATCAGCTACCTTAGGAATATACATGCACAGTGCTCCCAGTGATCTAGAGTTTCAGTGTGCAAACGGAATTATTCACCCAAACTTAACTTTATCTGATGTGGTCTCTAACCAGACTCCTTGATTAGGCAGAGCCAAAGCCTGGTTAGTGACCACATCTGAAAAACTTGGGATTTGGATGCATGACCAGAAATAAAAGATAAGTTAGGAAAATAGTAAGATAAAAATCCAGAGGAAGTCAGCAAGAAAATTTTCTATGTATCTCTAACACTCTATGGTGTTAAATTAACAAACAAGTAAATAAGATAAAGTCTTTCCTTTGAAACCATGGTAAATGATAGCTCTGTGTGCTTTAAGCCTGAATCTTTGATTTAGCCTAAAATTTGCAACATAATTATTGTAATGTAAGTATTTAAGGCTAAAAATCTTCCTTAAAGTATTCATTTAACCACACCATACAAATGTTGACATGTAGTGTTTACATTTCTGTAATGTTCTATGCAGTTTCTAACTTCCATTTAAATTATTCTAAGCATTTTTAAAAATTCTGAAGTGTTTTTATCATGTTACTTATTTCAAATTCAATTTCATTGTTATAAAATGTGTAACAGCAATTATTTAAAATTATGATGTAAAACAAGGTCAATTTTCACAAATGACTTTTGTGTGTGTGCGTATGTGTGTGTGTGTGTGTGTGTGTGTGTGTGTGTGTACTTTCTGTTGCTATGACAAAATATCTGAAACAAATCACTTAAAGAATGAAAGATTTATTTTAGCTCATGGTTTCAGAGGTTTCAGTCCATGGTCAATAGGTTCCATTGTTTCTAGGCCTGTGGTAAGGAAATACCTTACAGTGAAGAGCACACCATCCGAAAGCTTTTCACTCCATGGTAGCCAGGGAGCATAGAGAGAGGGAGAGAAGCCAGGAACTAGAAATGCCCTTCAAGGACACAACCCCAATGTTCCACTTCCTCCAACTAGACTCCACTTCCTAAAGTCTCCACCCCCTCTCAAAAGTGTCATCGGCTGGGGACTAGGCCTTCAGTACACGAGCTTTTGAAGGACATTCCAGAACCAAACCATAACAAGTCTGTACTCTCCAATTATTTGTACAGTGTGATATTATATACCATGACCAGGAGGATCTATCATAGAATGCTGTTTTGGTTCAACATTAGGAAACTGGTCAAGGTAATCTAAAATTTTTCTGGATTAAAGAAAAGAAATAAGATAATTTTCTTAGGGATTTCTTAAGAAACATTCAATACAATTCAGTATCTTTTTTTTAAGAGAGAGAGAGAATTTTTCAATATTTATTTTTTAGTTCTCAGCAGACACAACATCTTTATTTTATTTTTATATGGTGCTGAGGATCACACCCAGCGCCCCGTGCATGCCAGGCGAGTGCGCTACCACTTGAGCCACAACCCCAGCCCCTCAGTATCTCTTTTTAAATTTTAAAATGTCACTTAGAAAAAATAAAATTTCTATAATTTGATGAAGGTGATCTTACAGAAACCTACTACAAACATGTTTAATGAATTATTTTATATGAATTATTTTTATTTTCAGGCATATTGCCTGCTATCACTTACTAATACTTTTCCCATCTTCCTCATCTCAGTTAACAAACATATTTACCTAGTTCCTCAAGCAGTCATCCTTGATTTCTCTTTTCCCTCTCATCTACTATAAAATCCACCAATGGTTCTCATCAGCTCTCTCTCCAAAATACATCCTGAATGGGTTGACTTCTATCCATGGCCACACCTAATGTTGAGTTAAGCCTCCTTCATCTCTCACATGATCTTCTGAAATAGCTTCCTAACTGATTTGTTTTTCTCCACACAATTCACTTATCACACAGATGCCAGAGTAATTTTCTCTAAATATAAACCATATCATGAGGCATTGTCACTCAAAATCTTTCAGTAAGTGTCCATGTTATTTTTAATAAAATCAAAACATTTGTCTATTGCCTGAAAGCCCTGGAGACTCGGGCTTTAGTGTGACTCCCAGATTCTCTGTGTTTAGCAAACACTGGTCACATTGGCTTTCTCTCCGTTTTTTTGAACTTTCTGTTGCTGTGACAAAATACCTGAGACAAATCACTTAAAGAAGGAAAGGTTTATTTTAGCTCATGGTTTCAGAGGTTTCAATCCATGGTTCCATTGTTTCTAGGCCTGTGGTAAGGCAGTACATTACTCCATGCTTGTTCTTCCTTTGGAACTTCCCCCTTTTCTGTTCTGTCTAGAATGCTCACATTTCCACTAAAATGTCACCTTCTTAGAGCTTCACTGACCACACTCATAAATAACCTCCCTGCTCAATCACCCTGTCTCATTATCTTGTTTTACTTCCCTCAAAGCACTAGTCAGTATTCAAAGTCACATTATTTATTGATTTGGGTGTTTGCTTATTGTACAATAGTCCCACTAACAAGTAAGCCCTTTGAGAACAGGAAATTTGTTTGTCTTGATAATTGCTAAATCCCCTTCCTCAAACATTTGCCTGGCACACAAGGGAACTCTAAATATCTTCGAAAGAATAAATTAATCTAACTCAGCACCATCCAGTGCATTATTTGTAGACCATCAAATGTTTACTACTGGCCCACAGTGAATTACACATAGAAATTAAGAATAAACATTTAGAAACTTTGATAACAACTTGAAATGTGCTTGATCATTTCTCTGGTATGTTGTTTTATGGTATTTTACAAAAACGTTGGTTTGCATCAAAATCTGAAATTTTAAACATGATCCTTGTCATAGATAATTTGAGAAGCATTAATCTAAATAAGGATTGGGATAGAGCGTAGCTTTCTCCACCCGTTTTTGCACTATTGCATTTATTTAATATTCAATAAAATTCTGAGCATACAATGTTTGGCAGGCCCTGGACTCCAGTCCCTGGAGAAGAACATGACATGTGCCCTATCCCCAATGTCACTATCCCTTGAAGGGAACAGTTCCATTGTGATTATAACAGGGTAGGTCAGACTCATGTACCAAGGACCATGGCAGAAAGAAGAAAGAACATTTCATATTCCTTGTGAGGGTTAGAAGAGACCTCCTTGAAGATGTGATGGTTCAAGGAGAAGAAGCTTACCAGAGGAGTAAGGGAGGAGTGGACATTCTGGGCAAGGAAAGGTGAATGGAAGTCGGTGAGAATACAGTGTAGTCCTTAGCACAGGTGGCTGGTTGGCACCCCTGCTAGGAGAGAGCATGGGGAGAGACAGGTTAGATAAAGCTTGCTGTGGTTTGTTTTACTGTACAGATACCTATGTGCTGTCCCATCAGCCCTTCTTTCCAGAAGGACTATAATTCTTCCCACATTGACCAAGTCCATTCGGACCTATGAAGTGCCAGTCGATTTGACATGACCCACTTCTCAGCAGATGCTTTAAAAGCCATCATGGAGTTAACCCAGCCTCTTTCCCTCTGCCATAAGCCTGGCAGGTCCCAATTAGGGGTTATCTATCAGCTGGGGTCCCAGAATGAGGACTTGCGCTGCAAAGCTATAGCCAACCCCCAGGAAATTAATTTTGGATGTCGTAGGCCACTGAAACTGACGGGTCTCAAGCCCATCAGGGAAGATGGCAGAAGAAACATGGAGCAAGAAGGATTTTGTACGCTGGTGTAGATGTCGCCCCAAGCATCGGTTCCCGACCCTGATACCACAGCTTCTAAGGAGTGGCCATGGAACTGATGGCTTATTTTAAGGAAAAATTAGGGGAACATTGACTTCTAAATTTTTATATGGTGCCCGGCTGTGTTGCACCCAAGTCAGACTATTGAGAATGCCATCCATCGGCTGTGGCATTCTGACTAAATCTTAACGCACGTCATTGAGAGAGAGTGTTGTAACAGAAAACGACAGGCATTCTAAAGTTAAAAAAAAAAAAGGCCCTGTGCGCAGTTCCAAAGCTTTTACTGAACAAAATTCAAACCAATATGCAGACCAAATCAATGAATGGAAGCCATGCTTTGAAAGATGTGTAATGTCCAAACAGGACGTCTGGGACACTTGGCATTGCCACTTTTCTGTTCCAAATATGAAGTAGGAATCACAATCCATGTTTTTATGGTTCATGCTAACCTCTCTCTGGTCCCCCAGAGAGCAGTTACTGTGCTTGTGCATCAATGTCATAGTGTCACTGGTCAAAATCACTTCTGTCTGTTCTTTATCCCCCTCCCTATTGGGGTGCCATCAGAAGAGCAAGGATATTCCCCAAAGCCTCATCCAGCAGTTTTATGAGAGAGTCTTTGAGATTTCAATACCTAGTGCAATGGGCTGTTTATATGTTTTTAAAATGTCCAAATGTTCCTGTGAACACCATTCAGAGAAGCAAAATTCACAGGCTGGAATCTTAACCCTCAATGTTATAGAATTGAGAAATCAAGCCTTTGGGAAATGATTAAGTCATGAAAGTGGAATTCTCACAAACAGGATTACTGCCCCTAGGTGAAAAGCCATGAGAGCTTGCTTCTCCTTGCTCTTCTCATTGTAAGGATACAATGAGAAGAAAGCAATCTGAAGCTCAGAAGAGGGCTTCACCAGCACCCAACCTTGCTGGCATACCAATTCCAGCCTTCCATCCTTCAGAATTCTGAGGAATCAATTTCTTGTGTTTATAAGCCACATGGGCTACGGCAATTTGTTATAGCAACCCAAAATGACTAAGACACCCAGACCCACTGATATATCTGCCCCCCCATATCCTGCTACAATTACCCTTTAGATATCAGTGTCTCTACAGACAGTTCTGAGAAGACACTGTTGTGGGCAGGGAAAAGTCCTAACAAGTGAGTTCCGTGGCTCAAAGATGTCCAGGTCCTCTGGCCATACTGGGGATCTATGTGCCCTGCCTAGGCATTCTTTCTTCAGAGTGAGCACACACAGAAAGAGAGTGTTTGTGGCTACTCTAGTTATGGGATTCTCTTTATTTAAGTCATGTTATATTAATTTTATATGTTACATTATTTCCCTATGTATACATTATAGGTGCACTTTTATATATTTTAGAAAATAATGCTTTTAAACAGGGCCCTACAACTGTGACTGAAGGTAATAGTGGTAAAATAAAATCCACCCACAGCTTCTATTCTGTTCAGGCAATTGAGCCATTATTCAAAGATGACAGCATCTTAATACCTAAAGAGCATGTGTTTCTATGTCCTGTTTCCTTTTATTACTTCCTTGCACTAGCTCCTACATTCCTGTTACTATCTGAAAGTAAACTACCCTTCTCGGAGCCAGGGAATGACAAGCATCGCTTCACAAGTTTAAAGCTGAAGACAGAAAGATAGCATCACAGTTACATGGAAGGAAAACCAATAACCTAGAGAACTAAGTGTAGTTGGGGTAAACGGGCCCCAGTGTCCATCAATTTCCTCACTGCCAAAATATTTTTTTGTATATATATACCATCATTTCTAGACAGGAGAGGACCATTATTTCCAATAAGTCCCAGGATCTTAACTATGCCCAGACTCTTAAACCGTAAACCTGGGATCACTTAGGAAAGCCCAGATTCCTCTTGCTCTGATACACACACACAAAAAATTAAATCAGAATAACTATTTTGTTAGCATTAGTGATGCTCAATGCTCAGTGGGAAGGGACAGTCATTGATCACAGTTATTCCTGTTCAAGTGAAGTTGTCACTTACATTAAATACAAATATATTGTTTTCCATTTTAGGATATTAGAATTAATACTGGTTTTTACCATTGGATTCCAATCTTTTTAAATAACGTCTAAGTTGGAATTCATAAATAACCAACCTGGGGCAATAATCCGCCCTGCCCACCTCTCTATTTAAAAGGCAAGAGTGAGAGAAGAAAAGAAAAGTGAAGGGGAGACAGACAGGCATTTTCATTTATAAAGTCCAGACTCCTGACCCTCGGTGTCTGAGTGGCATTCAAGTGACACTGCAGTGTTGTTCAGCACAGGTTGGACGGGGCAGCCACCTGGGGAAGCAGGGCTAGGGGACTTGTCTCGAAGCTGTCTTTCCACCTAGGTCTTGTGGTTATTTGGGATGGTTAGATCACAGTGAGGTTTTAGCCCCGCTCTCCAGCTGCCCTCCACCCAGATTCTGAACATACCACTGCTCCTACATTCAGATACTTGAAAGGCTTGCTGCGGACCATTCACTGCCTTGACCATGACAGTGATCCAGGACAGACTGCCTCCTCCAGTGAGCAAGCAGCAGATGTGGGGAGATAGGCAAGTCATTATAAAGAACAGGAGGATGGCCATGACAAAGTAGACCAACAGAGGAGGCACTGAGGGAAGAGCAGGGAGAAGGCATGGTGAGTTTGTAGCAATCAAATCATGGTAATTTGGATCCACACGTGTTGCGTTGGCTCTGTCACTAGAGAAGCATAGTGTTTGCTGCCAAAGCTGAGACAATACCCAGAAGAGGAAGACCCATACTTTTGCCTGAAGTTCTCCTTCTTGTCTTTGAACCTAACAAAGAATCACAGAGTTAGAGAAGAACAGTTCTCAAGTTCCTCTGGTGTGTTGTCCCAGAAAGATAAGGACATATAAGTCATGGTCCCACACTGTCATTTACTAGCTGCGTGACCATGAGCAAATTATTTTAACCATGTGGGGCTTCAGCACTTCAACATCAAAATATCATCCCCAGGGAAATACGGGGGTCCCCCTCTATGTGTGGTTTCACTTTCCTCACTTATGCTACCTAAGACCAATCATGGTCCAAACATATTAAATAGAAGATCCCAGAAATAATTCATTAGCTTTAAATTCTACTCTGTTCTGAGTAGAACGATGAAATCCCTTGCTGTCCCACTCCTTCCCACCCAGAACATGAACCATCCCTTTGTCCAGCGTATCCCCACTGTATATGCTACCTGCCTGTTTGACATCTCCCTTATGAGATTATTGCAATATCAGAGTGCTTGTGTTCAAGTAACTCTTACACAATACCTAACACTATATCACAAGCCTACTCAATTCACCTTTCATCTTATCATGTAGGCACTCACATAATCACAATAAAAAGCATGAGCACAGTATGAAACAGTATTTGAGAGAAAACAGTCACATAACTTTTACCATAGTTACTTTGTTATAATTATTCTACTTTATTTATCTCTTACTATGCCTAATTTACAAGTTAAACTGTACCATAAGTATTATGTATGTATGTAAAAAAAATAGTATACATAAAGTTCAGTATATTCCATGATTTCGGGCATCCACCAGGTCTTAGAATGTATTCCCTGTGGATAGGGGGAAACTCCTGAATTAAGGATGACAGGAAATCGCACCTGTAAAGCACAATTGATTGTGTGTTCCTTCCCCATTTCACCTCTTCCTTTTTCAACGCAAATGACCCTCCTAGAACAAATGCTCAGCTGCCCACTTACTTCAGAGGCACACTACACTCACAGTCACCTTCACCCCACTCGCCAAGCACAGATCCTAAACCATCCTCTCCAGAGCAGCTCTCAGCCCTTTCTACTGAGGCCATGGGTCCATCAATGCAATGACCCTGGGCTATTTCTGTATTGCCTTTCTCTGTTGAGTCAATGGTCAGGATGTGAAGACCCCGAGTTTGGCACAAACCCCGTGGTAGGTGAGTCTTGTTCCATCTATTCTGCAGCTGCCTCTCCCCTCCCCTGTAATGGAAAAGTAAAGCGACATGCTCCACTTTCAATTTTGCTTTGATGGTTTTGAAATGAAAGATGCTTATTAAGTTCTCCAAGCTAAAAATATCTAAACAAATTGGTCCAGCTTACAAATCTGAAAGAACATTTATGTGATTTTTGTCCTGAAAATCTGAGCTTTTCAAACACATTAAAATCTATTGGTCCCAGAGAAGGTCTCCACATCCCCTCCTCAGCATAAATTATAAATGCTCTGCTGCTTCAAAGTCTCTGTGGTTTTAGCATGATATTTCTTTCCTTTAAAAATGCAATAGATCAGAAGAGAATTAGAAATATCAGTCAGGGTTATATAAAACAAAACCGATGCTACTAAAGAAATAAAAACTACACTCAACCAAAAGAGAGAATGTAAACCTTGAGGGAATGAGCTGGGACGACCCTATGAATCTCACCAGGAGACCAGAGAATAAGCAGGGGAAATTAATAATGAATGAACAAATAGAGGGAATTGGATACTCTAAACACTGCAGAAGCACAATCCTCCCCCTGTCTGACTTTGGTTCTGCTTCTCATTTTGTAAAATCAAGGGCAGCACATATCCTGGGCTGACCCCAGAAAATATATAGCCTTCAGAAATTCCACTCCGTGAGAAGTTAAGAAGCATGTCTCGATCTGTAGGGCTTAGACTTTTATTAAAGTAAAAATTAAGAGTTTATCCAAAAGCACACATCAGTTTAGGGTCTGTGGGTTTTCCTGCAGCAAATGGTATCCCAGAGGACAGCAAACTAGAGCATTCTCTCAGCTAAGAAGGAATTATGTCAACAACCTTCTATTTGTGCCCAAACACGTAATTATTATATTTGCTGCTGCTAATGCCCTCTGTGCTTGTCAATTAGTTAAACCACTCTGGTAATTGATCACCCACCTGTGTGTATGAGGAGTCAGACAGAATATCACTCCACTGGGGATAATGGGCAGCATCTATCACAATAAGCCCTTGGTAAATTCATCCTTAGAAAAGCCCATCAACAATTCTTCAAAGAATACAACATATTTACCATTATCCTTATTTTCCAGTGAAGAAAGTTAAATGTCAGTGATTAAGGAACTTGCTTAAGGTCATACATCTTCATCTATTACGTGAGAGACAGAATTTGAACCCTAGTCTCTGGCTCCCAGTCTTTGGACATTGTTCTGACACTTGGTAACCTTCCCTAACTGTACATTTTTCCCCTTCATTTAACCTGGTCGAGTAGCAATTGTATATAGCTTGAATTAAAATTCATACCAAATAAATTAATCCTCTGCTTACAAAAATCCAGAGTTCAGGCATTGCAAGCTACTATTTATAGCACTAATATAAAATATTTTAGTCTTTACTGTCTTCAAAAATATTATGTGCACATGCACATAGCATGCTATCACCCCAGTTTTGTAAACTGGACAACTGAGACTCAGGGCAGTTAATCTCCAGCTCACACTGCTGGTCACCGACAGGTGCAGGACTCAGTCCCAGTTTTTGACCATTCCTCCTTTTCAGAATGCTCCTGCTGGGTCATCTGTCATGGCACAGAGTTTAAGAAATGGCTTTTCTATTTTCAGTGACCTTCTCCTAATGTTCAAATTATATCCTGAGGAAAGGTCTGTCCATAGTTGAGCTCTCCCAAGATTCAGCAGAACTGTCTAGTGGCCTCCAGCTGGATCAGAAACTAGACCCAGACCAATGTTCTTCAGCACAGAGTAGCTACGGTTGACAACAATTTAATGGTACATTTCAAAATAGCAAGTAGGATTCTGAATGTTCCCAACACACACACACACACACACACACACACACTGATCATCATTCAAGCTGATGGATATGCCAATTACCCTGATCTAATCATTGTATATTATATACATGTACTGAAATGTCACACTGTACCCCCATAAATATGCGTAGCTGATATGTGTTAATCAAAAATACTTTAAATGTTTAAAGAGATAGAAATATTAACCAACTCAATTGGACCATTATATTTTATATACATGTATTGAATTATCACACTGTGCCCCATAATTTGTATAATTACAATATATTATATTTTATAAAATAAAACAAAATTAATAATAACAATAATAAAACCAAAGACAGGAGAGTAAAAAAACTCTCCAAAGACAGGAGAGTTTAATCCATGAGGAAAGTAAACATGTCCTTCTCTTATTGCTAAAGTACCCAATATGATGGATAGCATATAGTAGGCCCTTGATTTACCTAAAAATTTCATTAACTTTAAATAATTAGTGCTGTGCTCCAGTGCATGCATTCCTTCTATCCCTTTAGGTAATCTTTCCTATTTTACTTGATAGTATTTTCTAGTCATGAAGTTACTTTTTGTGAGTTTAAGGATAGAAGAAATCAAGAGAAAAGAGAAGATAATATATTTTAAACTGCAGTAGTAACATTACATGGGTAAGCTCATTTCTTGGAACAAAGTTAGCACAAACTTAAAAGGATAAAAATATTTCCCGAAACAAAAGATGTTACTGAGGATTAAATTTGCATAAAATGAATCTTTGGTTTATCCATATAGAACCCGTTTTCTGATTTATGAATTTTATAATAAAGAATTGCTCTGAGTTTCTTTTCTTCATCATGATTGCTTTGTATGATGATGTATTTATCTGACAAGCTTCATGTCTGAACACCAGGGTCTTTATTGTTTCATGCAATTTTAAAGACCTGACTCACAAATCACCAGGTAAGATTTTGAAACTCAGCAAGGATTCAATTTTAGATATTTACTAAATTTGCTTTGAGAAAAAATCACACTAGTAGCTGATACAGCTAGAAACTCATATTTGTATTCCAATCAATATCAGTTCATATTTATCAAGGCAACAGTCATTATTACTTCCCAAATATGCATGTGTAAGCTATTGAAACATTAGTACCTTGTCTTGTATAATGACAGGGAACTGGTTTTCTGTCTGATTGTTGCCAGGTTCTTGATGGAAAGACCAAGGAAATTCTGAACTCTGACACAGGGCTACAGACACCCAACAAGAGGTTAACTTCTTTAATGTTTATCATTAGAAAAAAAATGTTTTTAGCTAATTGCACATTAGGCACAGAAAATACACAAGTATTTTAAACAGTGCTTAAGAAAGATGACTCATAAAATAACCAAAACACAAGGAATTACTGCTATGTTCAGCATCTTCTAAGATAAACCTCACATGCATACAACTATCTTGATTTCTGCAAAGAATTTTCATCCACTAGAGGCCTATAAAATAATTTTAAATGCTCTACTCATCAGATCCATCAGATCGTGGCATCCCTGAGGCCCCAGTCCCTCTTTAAGCTTTGGAACTACATCAGACTGCTTTGAATTCCAGAGTCTTTACTGAGTGGTTGAGTAGCCTTAGAAGTCCCAGTTATTTCTAGCATATCCTGGACCATTGCATTTATCATCCTGAATCCTCATGAAAATTCTGCATAGCATCTATTAGTTTTCCCATTTTACAAATCGGAAAAGGGAAACAGAATTGTTGAATGACTTGCTCAAGACCACAAGTCACAGAAAAGGGCAGAATTGTGATCTTAGCACAAGTCTTTCCACCTGTTTGAACCTCTCCACACCCTAATGTAAACTTTGAAATGACACTATCAAGATTAAAAGAAATATCATAAGAAAAAAGTGTCTGCAGATCTCTAGAACTTATTTATCTTATAGATCTCTGACTTTATGCCCATTTCCTCCTCCCTCCTCCCCTGGCAACCACCATTCTGTTTTCTGTTCCTGTAAGTTTGATCACTTTTGATATCTTCATGCCATATTTGTCATTCTGTGACTTATTTCACTCAACATAAAGTCTTCCAGGTCTCTCTATATGTTATTGCAAATGGCGGGACTTCCTTCTTTATTAAGACTGATTAGTGTATTTACAGTCCCCAACTTAACAATGGTTTAACTTAATTTTTTACTTCATGATCATGAAAAAGAGATACAAATTCACTAGAAACAACATTTCAAATTTTGAATTTTGATATTTTCCAGGACTAGTGATATTTGGTACAATCCTTTGTCATAATGCTGGACAGCAGTAGCAGGTCACACCTCCCAGTCAGTCACATAATCACAGGATAAATCAATGCTGTACAGTGTTGTGTGGCTGCTAAGCTAGGAGGTCAGTAAGTTAGTGCAATAAATTCATTTTTTACTTACAATATTTTCAACTTACAATAGGAGTATTGGGACATACCCCACCCCAAGTCAAGTCACACATTCATTGTATAAAGTTATAGATATGCAAAATGAGTAAGTGCTGAGTTTTGCTGTGTAACATATCTCCCATAGTTAGCTATACAGTGTTTTATGCTTAAAAATTTTAAGAAGGTTGACCCCAAATTAAAACGTTCTTATCATATGAAAAAGCAATTAAGAAAACTAAGGGTCACAAGGAAACTCTTAGAGGGGATGGATATATTTTTTACCTTGATAATGGTAATAGTATCAAAAGTGCACGTGGATGTCCAAATTCATGAAATTTTACACATTAAATATATGCAAGTATTCACATAATAATTATACCTCCATGAAGCTGGGTTTTTTAAAAAAGAATTTTAGTGTTGATGGACCTTTATTTTATTCATTTATTTATATGTGGTGCTGAGAATTGAATCCAGTGACTCACACATGTGAGGCAAGCACTCTACCACTGAGCCACAACCCCAGCCCGAAGCTGGGGTTTTTAAAAAAGTTCTAACACAGAACCAGATCAAAATTAGGCTTGTTCATTTATTCACCCTAATTATGGAGTACCAACTCTATGCTATGCCCTGTGGAAGACACTGGGAATCAGTGTGAAATTGAGGGATTACAATAGTCCCTGACCTTGGACATCAATTCTCCTCTACAATAGTTCAAGCATGTGTGAGCACATGTACACACAATTGCATTCTCGCCTCCATACTAGCAGATGGTTTCTCTATCTTGTCATCCTTATTAGAATGCATGAGAGACAGGTTAAAATTCAAATAGTTCCTTTTGAAATTGGTCTCAGTAGGAACTTATTAAGAAATGATCAAAAGTACATTTGTGCGTTAAAAAGAATATTCTCTTTTCAATTGTTCTTTTCTCAAAATTTCAAAGGAATTTTAACAGCGATGTGAATAAAAGTAGCCACAGATGGGTCTTACATTTGATTTGATTAACTATGTGGGAAGAAACCAGTGGACACTTGCAAACTCTGGCTTCAGTGGCAATGGGGCTGATACTTATGAGTAGACAGAGCAAGTAGGGAGTGGAAGACCCTCACCCCAGCCAGAACAAAGCAGGCACTAACCAAACTCCAGCAACTTGGCGGAAAGCAGAACATAGATGGGCAGCCAGAGATCCAAGTCCAGCAGTGGTGGCCCTTTCAGTCATTCAGCAACACAGAGAAGGGAACGCAAAAGTGGATCTTTTTCTAAGCAATATATTTATTTCTAAACTGAAACTTTCCAGCAAAGATACCAATTCAAGGAGACAGTGTATGTGACATTGTTGGAAGACAAAGGGAGGAAGGAAGTAGTTGACCCCAGGGAGGGACACTTCCAGCTGCCTCAGAGCATTGTTCATCCCCCAGATTAGTTCCCTAAACATTGCTGGGGTGCTGATTCTGTGATGAGCACTGAGTTAAGTACCTTAGATACACAAATGAATGAACGTAAGGTCTTACCTTTGGCAGCTGCCAGGCAGTCAGCCAATTCTGCCCATCCTTCAGGGTGGTGTGGGACCAATCGAGAGACAGAGATTCTCTGACTTACCAAGGTTGGTCATGTGTCTTTCTCTGTATATAGATGGGCTGGGAGCGGGGAGAATAGGCTGTTAGGAATAAAGGCAAATCAACTAAGTCACTGGTTCTAAATTCTCAGAAGGAGCAAGTAAAATGGATAAGAGATGATTCAACAAGGAAGATGTGTTGTGAAGACAAACCATCCATCCACTCGATCCTTAGCAACTTGGCTGTGTGTCTGACCCTAAGGAGCATGTGCAGAAGGCGACAAAATAACTTTTTTAAAAAAATGTATCAAAAACCAAGTAACTCCACAATAACCAAAGTTGCAGCTACGTTTTCATTAACAGGCATACAGGATAGCAAAGCATTTTTAAACTTCTTCCAAACATCTTCTTCAGTTCTAAACTGTCCCACAATTGTCACTTTTAGGTCAAGTAGAATAGTCTATTGCAGACACGGACCCTTTTTCACTGTGGGTGAGAATACAAATTTCAGATATTAATGTCTGTTTATGATGCATTTAAGAGAGAGAATGGGAAAAAGGCTTAGGGGAAAAGGGACTAGAGGGAACAAAGGAGGAAAAGATGATGATGAAAAGGCAAAGTAAGATAGATGATAGGGACCCCTTAGAACTGGACAAGTCCACATCAAATAAAAAGAAATCTCAGAATTCAAAGCCTATTAATAATAGGACCAGAGAAGGAATATTTTCAGCATAATAAGAAGGTTTTTTTTAAGGAAAACCAAGCAACAAGTTTCTTATTTTAGATTTCTCCAGTACTATGACCCTATTACTATTCATAACTAAAGAAGCTATATTTGTCTATTTTTCTTTGCTATAATGAGGTTGGGTAACTTATAAAGAAAAAATGTTTATGTAGCTCATTGTTTTGAAAGTTGGAAGTTCAAACAGTGCAGTACACGCTTCAGGAATACCTTATGGTAGATAGTATCCAGGTGGGAGCACATGAAAGAGGAAGGGATCACTTGGCAAGACAGGAGGCCACAGAGAAATTCAGCTCACTCTTTTATAACAACCCTCTTGCAGGGGTCCAAGGAGAACTACAGTGATTCCTCCCAAGGGCAGCACCCTCAATGAGCTAACCATTCCCCATTAGGCGTCAAACATCATAAGTTTCCACTGCCTCTCACATTGCCACGCTGGGGACCAACCTTCCAACACATGAAATCTTGGGGGACAAACCACAGCCAAATAATAGCAAAGGTCATTCCTAAGTAAAATACAGAAAAACAGCATTTTGCCAGAGCACAGGTGAGAAGATCCAATGTAAAACAGAGCAGATTAAAGAAAGAAGAGAACTGAGACAGAACAGAGATTTAGCAATTCCACTATCACCATCATGGAGGAGGACCTGAGAGAGCACCACACACTCATCCTACCTTTGTTGTAGCTAGTTTTCTAGACATATATGTGTATTTTTTGTTACCTGTTAGGTTGACATACATAATTTACATATAAGTGTGATTTATTTGCATTAAATCACTGGTTGCCTTTATAAAACCTCAATTTTAAGAATCTTGTCAGATATGAGGGCAAATAACTATTTGCAGTAACTATTCCTTGCCTAGAACCACCCTCTGAGTCAGCAATATTCATTGACTGAAGGTGGAATGGCTACCCAAAAGAAAATAAGCAAAGTTATTTATTCAGAGCTTGCTGTAGCAAAGCAGTCAGCTACCATCATTTGCACTTGGCCAATACTCAAAAGCAGGCAAAGGAGTGGGAAAATTTCAGAGTTGATAGAGAGGAAGGCTTTGGGTATGCTCTGATGTAGACCATTCTCATGAGGGTGAGGGTGGAGGAACTAGAAATGGGGTATTTTATGTGACTGGTTAGAGGAGCATATTTGGCTTTCTGTGGATGGTCTTACACTGGAAGCAGACAGAAGGATTAAAGAAGCCATAATTTTTCCATTTGGGGACAATTTCTATAGAGGTTGTGATTTGGCTTCCTGGACTGGTTGCTATGGTTGTGCTTTGGCCTCCTAAGGGTGGTTAATGCAAGTTGTAGATCATAGTTCTGTATTTTAATACAGCTGACCTCCACCCCCCTGCCCAGTTTAACTCTCTATGGTTTCAGAAACCCAGATTCAACTAAAGTCCAAAAATATTAAAAGGAAAATTCCAGGAATAAATAATTTATAAGTTTTAAATTGTTCTCCGTCCTGTGTAATATGGTGAAATATCATGCCATCGGTTTTATCTACTCTGTCCCACCCAGGACCTGAATCATTCCTTGCCCAGTGTATCCATGCTGTATATGCTATCAGCCTACTAGTCTCTTAGTAATCATCTCAGTTATCAGATTGACAATTGCAGTATTTCAATGCTTAGCATCTAGAGGATTTAATACCATCTGCAATTTCAGGCATCCCTGGGGCACCTTGGAATGTATCCCCCACAGATAAGGAGAATGACTTAGTCTGGCCACTCTGCATTTGTATATTGAGTCTCTAAAGCCTTTGGGTATGCTACACATTCTCTATTCAACTTAACTCATCAGCTACCCACATTAATTTCCAATGATCAGAATATATTCCCACTGAGGCAATAATGACTTCTTACTTTATTTGATCCATCTTTGCCAATGTGAATTCAAATGAAATTTAAAAATAATGAAGAAATGCTGAAGTAAATGAGTTGATTTCAAGAGAATCATGGTATCAGAAAATAAATTTGAGGAGATCCAACATGGCGGCAGGCGCAGAGAGATCAAGTCTCTGACCTCTTCAGCTGCGCGGGCATAGGGAGTTGTAAACCCTCTAAATGCTGTTTGCTCAGGATCACTAGGCAATGCTGAGCTGACGTGGATCTGGGGTGAACAGTCTGGGCCTCTCAGAACAAACACGGAGCCCGGATTGGCTGAATTCAAGCTCCCGTTCGCCTGCTTCTCACAGACATACTGCTGTGACTCAGCACTAAACAATCCCGTTGAAACAACTGGTCGGCCCTTCTGAACTTACGGAGGTAAATGCCAACCGAGCCTTCATAGACAGTGGCCACAGGATTGAAATGGGGTTTGGGAGAGACAGTAGGGACCCACCCGTTGCATTGGTCGCCCGGCAAAGGGAACGAACTGTCGCCATTTGCATGGGATACCACCATGGCAGAGAACTGACGTCACCAGAATGCGGCGGAGGAGATAACTTCATTGAAACCAGCGGCGACAGGTGTGTAACCCCCTAGCCTTCCCTCTCCACACAGCGGGGAAACCTTAAGGGCCCCTCCCAGCTCTCCCATGAGCGCTATAGCCAGACCGAGGGAATCAGGAGTGGCGCGGGACCACAGCGAGGAACTCCTGGCTACCGCTCCCACCAGTGCTGACAACTGAGGTCTCTTGCACCAGCTACCGGGGGCGTGGCAACCGGAGGGCTAGCAAAATTCGCTGAGGGTTCTCAGCCCCAAGCTCTACAAACTTAGGGTCTGAGGGAATGGCAAACAGGGAGAATGTGCCCAGTTGTTCATGAAAACAGGGCTCCTGGGAGCAGCAGACCTGGCGTGTAGCCAGTATTGTGGTGAACATCACCGGTGAGCGGGGCCTGGCTTGAGGAAAAGTGGGGAAGTGACTAGACACAAGAGAAGGCCCTAGGCACTCAGGATTGGAGACCCGCCCAGTCTGGGAGGAGGAGCTGCTGCACAGTGATTGGTTCCCACATATTGAGAGGAGAAGCTTGGCCCGGTGGGCACAGCACCACCTACTGGAAGAGAAGTTAATCAAACTCTAAGACTGCATTTATTAATTTTTTTTAATTTGGGTTTTTTTCATTTTCATTTTATTTTTTAAATTTTTTTTATTTTAATTTTTTTATTATTTTTTTCTTTTTTTCTTTTCTATTTTTTCTTTTCTCTTTTCATTTCTTTTCAATTTCCTTATTCCCCCTTCCTTGAATTCTACCTGCTTACTCTCATTCTCTTTAGTGACTTCTTCCCTTCCCTTCTAATACCTTTCCTCCCAAGCATCAAATTAATTTATAGGAGTAAACAGTAACTCAGCAGTCAAACAGAACAAGAAGTAACATGAGAAGCATGAGAAAGCAAGGAAGAAAAGGAGTACAAACAATGCAGGACAGCCTAAATACTCAGGAGGACCTAGAGTCATCAGAAAAATGGTCAAATAAAGAACTCAAGGAATACCTTAGACAGATGGAATGGAACGTTAAAGAGGATATGAGACAGCAAATTCAAACAGTGAAAGAACACATTGAAAATGAATTACATAAACAGATAAAAGAAGTTAAGCATCTTTATCAGGAGATAGAGATTATAAAAAAAAATCAAACAATGATTCTAGAAATGTAGGAAACTATAAACCAAATTAAAAATCCAAATGAGAGTATCACTAACAGAGTGGAGCAGGTAGAAGCCAGAACGTCAGATAATGAAGACAAAATATATCATCTTGACAAGAGTCTAGCCAACTCAGAAAGGCAGGTAAAAAATCACGAGATATGGGATAACATAAAAAAAAAAAACTTAAGAGTCATTGGGATAGAGGAAGGTATAGAGGTTCAAACCAAGGGAATGAGTAACCTGCTGAATGAAATATTTACAGAACACTTTCCAGAAATAAAAAAGGAAACAGATATACAAATTGTAGATGCATACAGGACACCGAGCACACAAAATCACAGTAGACCAACCGCAAGACACATTGTTATGAAGATATCCAATATACAGAACATAGAGAAAATATTAAAAGCTACAAGAGAAAGGAGGCAGATTACATTCAGGGGTAAACCAATAAGGTTAACAATAGATTTTTCATCACAGACGCTGAAAGCAAGAAGATCCTGGAACAACGTATTTCAAACACTGAAAGACAATGGATGCCAACCAAGAATTCTGTATTCAGCAAAATTAAGCTTCAGGTATGACAACGAAATAAAAATCTTTCATGATAAATAAAAGTTAAAAGAATTTGCAGCCAGAAAACCAGCATTGCAAAGCATCTTGAGCAAAACACTACACAAGGAATAAATGAAAAACAATAACCAAAACCAACAGTGGGAAGTGCCTCAGTAAAGACAGAGGGCAGGGGTAAAGCTAATCATGGAGAAACAAACTAAATTGAAAAAAAAAGATAAATAATCAAACATGGCTGGAAGTACAAATCATATATCAATAGTAACTCTAAACGTTAATGGCTTAAACTCTCCAATAAAGCTACATAGGCTGGTAACATGGATTAAAAAAACAAATCCAACAATATGCTGCCTCCAGGAGACACATCTGATTGGAAAAGACATACACAGGCTGAAGGTGAAAGGTTGGGACAAAATATACCACGCACATGGTCCTTGTAAGCAAGCAGGGGTGGCTATCCTCATATCGAATAAAATCAACTTCAAGACTAAGTTAATCAAAAGAGATAAGGAAGGACATTATATACTGTTAAAAGGAACCATTCACCAGCAAGACATAACAATTATTAATATTTATGCACCAAATAATGGTGCTGCGATGTTCATAAAACAAATTCTCCTCAAGTTCAAGAATCAAATAGACCACAACACAATAATTATGGGTGACTTCAACACACCTCTCTCACCATTGGACAGATCCTCCAAACAAAAGTTGAATAAAGAAACTATAGAACTCAATAACACAATGAATAACCTAGACTTAACTGATATATATAGAATATATCAACCATCATCAAGTGGATATACTTTTATCTCAGCAGCAAATGGATCCTTCTCAAAAATAGACCATATATTATGCCATAGGGCAACCCTCAGTAAATATAAAGGGGTGGAGACAATGCCATGCATTTTATCTGATCATAATGGAATGAAACTGGAAATCAATGATAGAAGAAGGAAGGAAAAATGCTACATCACATGGAAAATGAACAATATGTTATTGAATGATCAATGGGTTACAGAAGACATAAAGGAGAAAATCAAAAAATTCTTAGAGATAAATGAAAATACAGACACAACATATCAGAATCTATGGGACACAATGAAAGCAGTTTTAAGAGGGAAATTCATCGCCTGGAGATCATTCCTCAAAAAAAGGAAAAACCAACAAATAAATGAGCTCACACTTCATCTCAAAGCCCTAGAAAAGGAAGAGAAAAACAACAGCAAATGTAGCAGAAGGCAAGAAATAATTAAAATCAGAGCGGAAATCAACGAAATTGAAACAAAAGAAACTATTGAAAAAATTAACAAAACTAAAAGTTGGTTCTTCAAAAAAATAAATAAGATCGACAGACCCTTAGCCATGCTAACAAAGAGAAGAAGAGAGAGAACTCAAATTACTAACATACGGGATGAAAAAGGCAATATCACAACAGATGCTACAGAAATACAGAAGACAATTAGAAACTACTTTGAAAACCTATATTCCAATAAAATAGAAGATAGTGAAGACATCGATAAATTTCTTAAGTCATATGATCTGCCCAGACTGAGTCAGGAGGATACACACAATTTGAACAGAACAATATCAATGGATGAAGTAGAAGAAGCAATCAAAAGACTACCAACCAAGAAAAGCCCAGGACCAGATGGGTATACAGCGGAGTTTTACAAAACCTTTAAAGAAGAATTAATACCAATACTTTTCAAGTTATTTCAGGAAATAGAAAAAGAGGGAGCTCTTCCAAATTCATTCTATGAGGCCAACATCACGTTGATTCCGAAAACAGACAAAGACACCTAAAAGAAAGAAAACTACAGACCAATATCTCTAATGAACCTAGATGCAAAAATCCTCAATAAAATTCTGGCGAATTGGATACAAAAACACATCAAAAAAATTGTGCACCATGATCAAGTAGGATTCATCCCTGGGATACAAGGATGGTTCAATATACGGAAATCAATAAATGTTATTCACCACATCAATAGACTTAAAGATAAGAACCATATGATCATCTCGATAGATGCAGAAAAAGCATTCGACAAAGTACAGCATCCCTTTATGTTCAAAACATTAGAAAAACTAGGGATAACAGGAACTTACCTACACATTGTAAAAGCTATCTATGCTAAGCCTCAGTCTAGCATCATTCTGAATGGAGAAAAATTGAAGGCATTCACTCTAAAATCTGGAACAAGACAGGGATGCCCTCTATCACCACTTGTATACAATATAGTTCTCGAAACACTGGCCAGAGCAATTAGACAGATGAAAGAAATTAAAGGCATAAAAATTGGAAAAGAAGAACTTAAATTATCACTATTTGCGGATGACATGATTCTATACCTAGAAGACCCAAAAAGGTCTACAAAAAACTACTAGAACTAATAAATGAATTCAGCAAAGTGTCAGGATATAAAATCAACACGCATAAATCAAAGGCATTTCTGTGTATCACCGACAAAACTTCTGAAAGAGAAATGAGGAAAAACATTCCATTCACAATATCCTCAAAAAAAAAAATAAAATACTTGGGAATCAACCTAACAAAAGAGGTGAAAGATTTATACAATGAAAACTACAGAACCCAAAAGAGAGAAATAGAAGATCTTAGAAGATGGAAAAATATACCCTGTTCATGGATAGGCAGAACTAACATCATCAAAATGGCGATATTACCAAAAGTTCTCTATAGGTTTAATTCAATGTCAATCAAAATCCCAATGGCATTTCTTGTAGAAATAGATAAATCAATCATGAAATTCATATGGAAAAATAAAAGACCCAGAATAGCAAAAGCAACTCTAAGCAGGAAGTGTGAATCAGGCGGTATAGCGATACCAGATTTCAAACTATATTACAGAGCAATACTAACAAAAACAGCATGGTACTGGTACCAAAACAGGTGAGTCGACCAATGGTACAGAATAGAGGACACAGAGACTAATCCACAAAGTTACAACTATGTTATATTTGATAAAGGGGCTAAAGCATGCAATGGAGGAAGGATAGCATCTTCAACAAATGGTGCTGGGAAAACTGGAAATCCATATGCAACAAAATGAAACTGAATCCCCTCCTCTCGCCATGCACAAAAGTTAACTCAAAATAGATCAAGGAGCTTGATATCAAATCAGAGACTCTGCATCTGATAGAAGAAAAAGTTGGCTCTGATCTACATACTGTGGGGTCGGGCTCCAAATTCCTTAATAGGACACCCATAGCACAAAAGTTAATAACAAGAATCAACAAATGGGACTTACTTAAACTAAAAAGTTTTTTCTCAGCAAGAGAAACAGTAAGAGAAGTAAATAGGGAGCCTACGTCATGGGAACAAATTTTTACTACTCACACTTCAGATAGAGCCCTAATATCCAGAATATACAAAGAACTCAAAAAATTAGACAATTAGATAACAAATAACCCAATCAACAAATGGGCCAAGGACCTGAACAGACACTTCTCAGAGGAGGATATACAATCAATCAACAAGTACATGAAAAAATGCTCACCATCTCTAGCAGTCAGAGAAATGCAAATCAAAACCACCCTAAGATACCATCTCACTCCAGTAAGATTGGCAGGCATTAGGAAGTCAAACAACAACAAGTGCTGTCGAGGATGTGGGGAAAAGGGTACTCTTGTACATTGCTGGTGGGACTGCAAATTGGTGCGGCCAATTTGGAAAGCAGTATGGAGATTCCTGGGAAAGCTGGGAATAGAACCACCATTTGACCCAGCTATTGCCCTTCTTGGACTATTCCCTGAAGACCTTAAAAGAGTGTACTACAGGGATACTGCCACATCGATGTTCATAGCAGCACAATTCACAATAGCTAGACTGTGGAACCAACCCAGATGCCCTTCAATAGATGAAGGGATAAAAAAATGTGGCATTTATACATCATGGAGTATTACTCTGCACTAAAAAATGACAAAATCATGGAATTTTCAGGGAAATGGATGGCACTAGAGCAGATTATGATAAGTGAAGCTAGCCAATCCCTAAAAAACAAATGCCAAATGTCTTCTTTGATATAATGAGAGCAACTAAGAACAGAGCAGGGAGGAAGAGCAGGAGGAAAAGATTAACACTTAACAGAGACATGAGGTGGGAAGGAAAGGGAGAGAAAAGGAAAATTGCATGGAAATGGAAGGAGACCCTCATTGTTATACAAAATTACATATAAGAGGCTGTGAGGGGAATGGGAAAAAAAACAAGGAGAGAAATGAATTACAGTAGATGGGGTAGAGAGAGAAGATGGGAGGGGAGGGGAGGGGGGATAGTAGAGGATAGGAAAGGTAGCAGAATACAACAGTTACTATTATGGCATTATTTAAAAATGTGGATGTATAACCAATGTGATTCTGCAATCTGTATTTGGGGTAAAAATGGGAGTTCATAACCCACTTGAATCTAATGTATGAAATATGATATGTCAAGAGCTTTGTAATGTTTTGAAGAACCAATAAAAAAATTAAAATTAAATTTTAAAAAAAAGAAAATAAATTTGAGGTTCACTCTATAAATGGGTATTAGACTAAAAAACATAAAAGATCTTTGGGCATAAAGATATTTAGAGTAAATTTCATTTTCTTTATGTCAAATATAAGTAAGTTTAGTAAATGTATTTTCTAAGAACTGATAGCAGAAATGTAATCAATAACTCCCCTAGTAAGGCTTTTTCTAAAGTGCATAATTGTGTTGTTATATTTTATCCGAAGAATTGGAGGAATCCATGATGGCTCCCCATCCCCAGCAGGATCCATCCCCAAGTCCTGAGTATACCTCACAAGTCCCCTCGTTGTCTTCTCTTAGTTCCTATCTGCTTCTGGAGATCTACATGCTGCAAGTCTCCTACATCCAGTCCTCTCACACATATGTGGAATATAAGCACCAATCGTACTAAGTTGCTAACAATTCCTTGAGTAGAACACACCTTTTCATGAGCCTCTGAATTTGCAAATGATTTTCTTTCTCCTGAAATTCTCTTTCATTCTCTGTCTGCTTGATAATTTATTCATCTTTCAAGACTCAGCCTACTCTGGGAAGGTTTTTGTGATCCTACACACATTAGAAGAAGGAAGGGAATTGTAATAGGGAGATATAGCTCTCGAATGTATTCTATAAAACTATAGATTACCAAATGGTGAATGAGAATACAGACTTCCATTGGACAGATTTACAAAAGCCATGATCCTGAGCAGATTGTTGCATCTCTCAGTCTCTTCAACTGTAAAATATGGAAATCAATGTTTGTCTCTTGAGACTTTTGTGACATAGGCCAAGCAAAATTCAGTTACACAGATGGTGATTATTATAATTTTTTCCTTCTCTCCTCACCCAAAGGAGCAGCATTATTAGGGATTAACACTTGTATAATGTAATGTAAATCTTAGAACTTACAAGTACTCTTTAAACAATCATCTTATTTCCTCTTCCAGTCAACCCTACAAAATAGATCATATTTATGATCCTCAGAAAGAATACTGAAGGTCAGAGAGAAAGTTGTGGCAAAATCTGAACTCTGGTTAATTTCTCTGATGTGAAATTCGACACTGCCATTTTAAATTCATTCCCTTAAATTGAATATCATTCCCTGATATTTCCACACTAATTTTTTAAACATTGCTTTTAAGTATTTAAATGTCATCAAAAACTCTACTATTAATAATCTTTTAATATTTGACATTTCATATCGCCAATTCTCCTAAGCTTGTATATTATAGTGCTTGTTTCAATTTAAAGATTTTGGTAGATATTTTAAGTTTCTGATTGTGGGTAAAACTTAATGAGATTCTTTGGTAAGGAGGCATGTACTGCTAAGAATAATAAGCCATAAGCCATTGAAATGAGAAAAAAGACTATGCATATATATTTTTGTAGATTTTAACAGATGGTTTCATGCATTGGATTATTAAGTTCTCTGAATTTTTAATTTATTTTAATACAGAACAAATAAAAACTAACATAATTGTGTTCCTAAAACAAGAGGTGTCTTTTGAAAAGTGTCCAAAACTTATTAAAAAGTCACTCTAAATTTCTTGAAGTGACCAGTAGTACTATTCATAGATTGTAGGACCCTTAATTCTACCCTTCTTCCCTTCACATTTTTCAGTGAAAATACAATTAGACCAATTTTCAAAGCACTTTAAAATCTTGCTTTATACAATCTTCTCCAGGAAAGCTCTATTACTAAGGGAAGGCTACCTTATCATTGAATGTTGTTGATTAGGCTTCAGGGCTCAAAGTCCAGCCATTTACATCCAACCCTCATTAATGCCTAGGAGAAAGGCACTATAGGGTCCATCCATCTTCTTTTCTGTAATTCTTTATTTACAGGTAGCTCTGGAAAATTGCCTATTGTTCAGAGCAGGCCCACATTTAATGTTTGTGGTGCCCAAGGCCAGGTTACAAATGGAGGCCTGCTTCCCTGTATCTGAATATCTTGAAGTTATCATTATCACCAACAAAACTTTTCACAAAATAGCTTCCATCATCTACTTTTGCAAACATAGCAACATGGTCAACACAAAACATAGCTCTTGCTCCAAAGGAAATAGGAGATAAGTTTATTTTGAGCCAAATATGAACAGCCAAGGCCCAGGCACGTGGATTCAGATTAGCCTGAATAATGTGCTCTGCTGTGGAAGAGGTTACATGAACTTTTATAGTCATAGAACAAAAGAAAGTCACAAACCAATGCATTTATCAGCTACATTGTTGGGGGTGTCAGATAGGTGGGCTACAGCAAAAAGGGTAAATCTCTTCCATAGATTTCAGACGTTATAGCATTCTGGGCTTTAGGGTTGGTAGAAGCTAGAGGTCTGCTAAGCTTAGTGATGCATTCCAAGAGTTTTACTTAGCAGGTATGAGGACATTGGGTCAGATACAGAAGTTGAGAGTAAATGAGTATTAAAGTGACTAAAGATAGCTCAAGATCATATTGGCTGTCTACCTGCAAAATTCCATCTTTCCGCTATCACGATGTTCTAGTCGACTGACACCAAACAATCTGCAGGATCTTCAATATAGATGCAGCTTCTTTGGAGAACTTCAGTTCACAGAAATCCAGGTTTTAATTTAGAGTTCTCAGATCTCCAGGATAGGACATGATGGAGAGGAAGAGTAGTCTGTGTTGCCTCATGGCTCTACCTGTAATTCTGCTGAGCACAGTAAGTCTCTCCCTAGCATGTATGTAATCCCTTTGGGCTTCAAACTCAAGTTCTGTGCACAGACGCTTAGCCTCCCCTTAAGCACAGCGTGTGCACATTAGAGCTGTAATCTACCGTTGGGAATTCAGTGGAGGTAGATGGAGCCCATGCCAGCCCTGGAAGCAATCTCAGGGCCAATTGAGCAGAAGATTCTGAGGTACTGGATATCTAAGATATGGTCTAGCATCAGGCTATTTGACCCCACAAATTCCTCCCCATTAATGAAAAAAAAATGTGACCAGAAGAGTAATAGGTCCTTCAAAAGTAGTCTGGAGCTTGGGATATGATTCAGTGGTAGATTACTTGCCTAGCATGCAAAGGGTCCTAGTTTGATTCCCAGTACCAACACACACACACACACACACACACACACACACACACACATGCGTGCACTTGCACACACACACATGCACACGCGCACACACACACACAGCAATGTTTTACATCTCTGTTCTAGAGTAATAACAAATATTTTCCTCTCATAAAAGCCACAGCACATGTATAGATGCCCCAGATTTCTCTATCCTTCTAAACATTTCCTCTACTACATTTTTAAAGTAAATTATAAGACAGAATAAGAGTCATGATTTATTATTTTACCTCAAATTTTCTCTTGTTATTAATATTTTCTTCAACAATTCTAAAGGGTTATTTGGTAACCTGAAACAAGCAAAAACTAAAACAAAATTTTAAAAAATTAAACAATGAAGAACAGCAGGCCACGAGAGATAGGAAACAAATGAAGTGAACCTTACAATAGCCCCAGCTGTCTTGAGATGTTTTCCAGACCACAACACAGCAAATGGGAATCCAAAAGGAGCTCAGCAGACTCTTCAAGTGGAAGAGATAAAACTGTGCAACCAAAAGAACAAGGCTGCTAAGGTGTGTGGGACGGACCATCAGAGACCAGGGAGATGCCTCTTGAGAAGGCCGATAAGTACTATTCAGTGCATGTGGACAGAAACTACCAAGGCTGAGGAGAAAAACAACCCAAAGCAATGGAATGAGCAGAGCCCTATCTGCACACAGGGCCAGAAATGGTGCCTGTTACCACAAATCCTACTGGGAAGTGTCATTACTCCTGTATCATGAATTAGATGGTAGGGAAAAGTAGCATGAATATGAGCACTCATGCAGTTCCACCTAGAAAGTCTTAAAAGAAAGATCCAAAAGGATCAAACAGCTGACAAGAAAATTAATTACATCCCAAAATTAAGCTCAATAACATTTCTAAGAATTTTTTTTAAATACTCTGCCTTCATCGAGGAAAAAAAAATCACAAAGTCTGGCAACCAATCAAGAATGATCAAGCATCTAAGGAAGTAGGGAAATACAAACCCTCCATGGAGAAAAGTTAGTAAACAGAAACTGACCCCCAAACTGTCAGATATTAGGATTAGTAGAGAAGGACACTGGGATAGTTATTACAACTGCATTCCATATGTCCAAAACTTAAGTACAGAAATGGAGGATATTTTCAAAAGATCCAAAACAAGCTTCTAGAGATGACCATTATAATGTCTGAAATGAAAAACACGCAAAATTAACAGCCTATTAAATATTACAACAGGAAAAGTTACTGAACTTGAAGACATAGTACTAGAAACTATCCAAAAAGAGCAGATGATAGACCCAACCTGAACTTTTCTTAAAATTGGGAGCCATCTCGCCACAAAGCCATGAAAAAGATAATTTCGGCTTTACTATAAATTATTGCAAATTCTGAACCTGCTTGGAATACCTGCCCGTGCCTTGAACTCACCCATGCCTGGCTCTCTGACCAGATAGCAGCCCTCTCTGAAACTTTAGTGACACCTCATAAATATTGGCCTTCCCTGGCCAGACAACGACCCTCTCTGAGGCTATAATGGTCCTCATAAATTCTGATGTTGGGGCCAGCAAAACATGTAAACTACCATTAGTGTGATGCTTGTCAGAGTTCTGTTATCTGTAACCCCCCTTTGTGTAACTTTCTGGACTATAAAGCTGGGCTGCAGGAAAGCTGGGGGTGCTGTTTTGTTCCCGTGGTTTTGGGAGGGAGAGGCAGCCCGGCCAGTCGAAATAATAAGCTTGCTTTAATTTGATTTTAATTGGAGTCAGTGGTCTTTTCTTGTGTCCTGGTCTAACACAGAAAGAGAAAAAAGGAAGGATGAAGGGAGCATCATAAAGTCTGAGAAAACAGCAAGAAGCTGCTAATACTTGTGTTTGGAGTCCTGAAGCATAAGAGGAAGGGAAGAAAAAAAATACTGAAAAAACAATGATCTAGCCAGGCACCATGGCACATGCTTATAATCCCAGAGGCTCCAAAGGCTAAGGCAGGAGGATCTTGAGTTCAAAGCCAGCCTCAGCAATTTAGGAATCCCTAAGCAACTTAGTGAGATCCTGTCTCTAAATAAAAAATTTTAAGAAGGGCTGGGGAATGTGGCTCAGTGGTTAAGCATCCCTGGGTTTAATCCCTACTAGTAACAATAATAAAAACAACAACCGCCTGCTAGTGTGCAAAAATTACAGTGTTAAAACTACCAATTTATAGTTTGTTTCACATGTAACAAACTTGGAAATCACCACTTTTTCCTAACAAGTAAAATCTGAACAGACTTAAAAATCAACAACTCTACTTACATCGGCATGAGAATTGAGGTGGCAGAGCATACTGCTGACTCCAAAACTGGAGAGACAGGAAGATTCAGAGAATAATAACTTACTAGACCAGTACCTCTTCAGGACCAAGATCTGGGAGTTTTAAAAAATCTGAACTGTAATTTACAGTTGCTGGAAGTATGGTGTGTATAATTTGAGAGTTAAAAATTCCAGGGTGACCCAGTCACATGGATGCCTTCTTGCTTCGTAAGTTTTACCTCCAAAGCTCGAATAGGTTCTTGCAGGAAATAGAAGAGGAGAATAAAAAGAAAAAGAAAGGAACCCTCATGTTTTTAGCCAGAAGCAAGGGAAAGTGATCACTTTGAAATATGCTAGAGCACCACATTCTTCTTAGCAAGGTTTATCTTTGGAGAAAACTAGTTAACCAAAGGCTAACTTTCTGGGTTTTTTTAATCAGATCCTTTGCATACAATTGTTTTTCAGAATGACTTATTTCACTTAATAAGGATACCTAAGGGTTCTCCATATCTTTTAATGTATTGATACCTCTTTTTATCTTAGTGCTACATAAGATTCCATGGTCCAATATACCACAGTTCATTTTTCCATCCACTTACTGGAGGACATCTTGGTTGCTTTCATGTTTTGGCAATTTGAACAAAGTTGCTATAAATATTCAAGCGTAAATTTTTGTATGAACATGTGTTCTACTCCTTTCAGTAAATACCAAGGAGTGTAATTGTTGAGTTATGTGGTAAGAGTATGTTCAGTTTTGTAAGAAACTGCTAAACTGTCTTCTAAGTTGGCTGTACCATTTTGCATTCTCATCAACAATGAATGAAATTTCCTGTATGATTCCCACGATGAGAGTCTCTGGAAAAGACAGAATAATAGAAACAATAAAAAAAAAATAAGTTGTTACCAGAGATTTGAGGGAAAGGAAGAATGAAAAATCAGAGCACAGAGAAGTTTTAGGGTAACGAAAGTATCCTGAATGGTATTGCAATCATGAATTGATGTCATTATTCATTCATCCCCAAAAGAATGTGCAAGAGTAAGCTCTAAGGTAAAATATGGACTCTAGGTTGTAACAATATGTGGATATAGGTTCATCAATTGTAACAAATGTGCCACTCTGATATGATATTGATAATGGGGAGGCTACACATATATGTGAGTATATGGGATATGCTATGGTTGGAATGTGTCCCCCCAAATCTCATGTGTTGGAAACTTAATCCCAATGCAGCAATGTTCGGAGGTGGAGCCTAATAAGAGGCAATTAAGGTATGAGGGTTCTTCCTTCATTAATGTCATCATGTGGAAGTGGGCTAGTTATCAAAACAGTGGACTTATTTAGCAAGAAAGCGTGGCCCTCTCTTACTCCCTTGTGTTCTCTCTCTCTCTCTCTCTCTCTCTCTCATATGCTCTCTGGCCCTTCCACCTTCTGCCATGAAATCCACTAGATGAGGATCCTTTAACCTTGGACTTTTCAGCCTTCAGATTAGTAAGAACTGTTTTCTTTTATTATACTCAGCCTATGGCATTCTGTTCTAACAGCACAAAATAGACTAAGACAAAATATCTCTTCTCTCAATTTTGTTGTGAACTTAAGACCACCCTTTAAAAATTTTTTTCAAAAAAACCAAGTAAATAAAATTTCAAATTTGATAAAAAATGTAAACCAGCAGATCCAAGAATATCAATAACTCAAGCACAAGAAACATGAAGAAAACAACATCTAGTTAAACTATTTAGAAAGAGAATTAAATCGGTCAAAAATCATTGATAAAAAGAAAATCTTCAAATCTCTGAGTATAAAGCATAAAGAGGATCAAGGATAATTAAAACAAAATATTTCCCACCAGGAACAATCCAAGAAAGAAGATGGTAAAGCAGCATTCTTAAGTACAGAAAGGAATCACAAAAAGACAAATAATGGCCTGAGCTCACTCACATGTGGAATCTAAAATAGTGGATCTTATAGAAGCAGAGAATATCCAGGGGCTTCTGGAGCCTGGGGTGGTTAGGAGGGAATTGGAGGAAGAGATATTGGTCTAAAAATACATAATTACATTTAAGAGAAATAAATTTCAAGAGCTCAATTATAAAATAAGATGACTATGTTTAGTCATATTTAGTATTATTGAAAAATGTAGAGAGAATGTTATGAGCCCTCACTACAAGAAATAACTATGTAAGATAATGGGTTTGTTAATTAGCTAGATTTAACCATTCCACAATGTATATGTACTCCAAAACATCATGTTGTGCACAATAAAAACATACAATGTTATCTGTCAATTCAAAAAAATAATAACTTATTTGACTTTTCTGTACTTTATTTTTTATTATATTTCCACTCTATGATATAGTTTGGATCTGGACTGTCCCCCAAAGATTCATGTGTTGCAGGTTTGGTTCCTAATGCAGCAGTGTGAATCTTGCAAGTAATTGGATCATGAGGGTTCTGAACTCTTCAATCCATTGATAGGTTCATAGATGGTGGTATTATTGATAGATGGTCGAAACTTCAAGAGGCAGAGTCTAGTCGAAGGAAGAGGTTCGCTGGGGCATGCCCTGGAAGGGTATATCTCACCCTATGCCCCTCTCCTTCCTGGCCTCCATGACTTGACAGCTCTGTTCCACCATGCCCCCTCACCCATGATAACTCTGCCTCACCACAAGCCCACAGCAATGGAGCCAGCTGACTGAGGACTAAAACCTCTGAAACCATGAGCCAAAATAAATCTTTCCTTCTTTAAGTCATTTTCCTCAGGTATTTTGTCATAGCAATGAAAAGCTAACTAACACACTCTATTATTCCATATTTGTGGAATATATCTTTTAAAAAATAAAGGTAAGTAACTGAAATAATCCATCATCCATAGACTCACACTACAAAATACAGTATCCAAAGTTCTCCAGGTAGGATAAAAATGCAATAAATTGTGCTGAGTTGTTTTAAGCCAATAAATTGTTACAGTAGCAATAGAAAAAAAAATACAATTAGAATGAATCAACTCCTAACAAATTCTTTAGGTCGCTAAGCAGAAAGACTAAATTCCAGGGAATGTATCTGATTGGATTACGCTGAGTCACATGACCTTTTATTGTTCTCGTGGGTGGGTTATCTTAATAGACAGTGCCACCAGGATTATATAACCATTCCTTGGGAACCAACCAGAAGAGAGCATTTCCAGTACCCCTCAGATACCACAATCTGTGGATGCTCAAGTCCCTTATATAAAACGGAATAGGATTTACATATGACCTATGTATATCCTCCTGTATACTTTAAATCATCTTTAGGTTACCTATTACAATATAAATGCAATGTAAATAGATGTTATACTATATTATTTTGTGGACAATGACAAGAAAATATCCATAAATGTTCAGCACAATTATTTTTTCAAATATTTTAAAATCTGCTGTTGATTGAATCTATAGGCACAGAACCTACAGATATGGAGGACCTCACTGTACAATGAAAAAGTAATCCTTCCAAGCAAAAGCAAAATCAGAGTATGTTACCAGTAGGGGGAATACATACTGTTCAGGCAAAATCAACAGATGTTTCTACATTGGAACAGACTTCTACCTTACCCACAGCACTCCGGTGGAGCCAACATGAAGGTAATCAAAGCTTCTCCTGACTCACCTACTGACTTTCTCCTTAAGAACAAATATAATTACAGTTATTAAAATATCAAATTTCATGTCTTATATAAGACTCAATTCAATCAAATTCAGCAAGTGTTTATTGAGTGCCTCTTTCTCCATCTATTCAAAGTACTGAAGGTACAATGGAGAATACCCCAGGCTGTCTTTTCCCTAGAAGAGAAGACAAGCTGTTTTGAGTGGGAGACAATTCCTGTGTGTGTGTTTAAACAACAGGTACTACAGAAGGGGATGGGTACAACAAGGACAAGGGGAAGTACAGATATTTAGGGAGAATATTTTTGCAAGGAATTTTAACTGTGTCCTGTAGGTTGATCAATTAGTCACTGACCTCTTTATTTGCTTAAAGGATCAAATAAGAGTTGCATGCTCCTTGGAATCAGAAAGTAAGCTCTCGCTACCGTGGATCCACTATGATGTGCTTTGCAAAGGAGGCACTCAGTAAATGTTTAAGAATTGGATTTAATTCCCAAGTATGGTCAATGGAGTGAAAGGGGGAAAGGTTTTTAAAAGTGAAAACTCTTAAAAGTACTAAATTTGATAAACTTACACTCCTGGTTTACTGGGCTTCCACCCTAGGCAAGTACCAAGTGCCCTCTCATGATATTCTCCCCAGACTGTGACTGTTTCTGGAAAACATGGATATCTTAATTTCATTTGGCACCCCTGCTTGTTTCTCAAACTTGGCCAAAGAACAGCAGAACATATTTGCTCCTGGAAATATATCCCTCTAGGTACTTCAGGGAGCAGACCTCCCATCAACTTTACAAGGAATATGAAGAGAGAGTCTAATTCTCATTCTCATAAAGTTGGAAAGGGCGCACCAAGCAGTTAGAAAAGTACTGTATACCCACAAAGGAAAAATACGTGAGAAACTTTTTTTTTTTTTTTAAATGATGTGCATCTTTAGTCCAGCTGGTTGACTTTTGGTAATTTCCTATTGTTTTAATCTGTTTTCTCTGACTGGTTACATTTAAATAAGTGAAAAAGAAACTTCATTTATTCTGGGAACCCTATACTACTGTCTAACAATTTAGTTTATAGATTATTAAATAAGTAAATCCCAGGAAGCATAGAAGATTCTGGATTTTTTTTTTTTTTTTTTTTTGCTCCCATGGGCCTTTTCTAACCTAAAGAATCAAATGAGAATTTTTAAGGCAAACAATATTGACTTTGTGAGTTTCTCTGGTACTTCAGCAAGGTATGAAGAGGCCAAGAATTCCCACAGTTTGCGGATATCAAATAGTAGTGATCATGAAAACCCACATTCCGGAGGTAGAAACGGAGAGAACACCTCTAAGTCCTTCTCTGTCTGCTCCATTTCCATTTCATGGTGAGCTGACTAGTTGGACAGCAATCCCTCTAGAGCAGCTCTGCTGACAAAAAATTATTAGAATTAGTGCTTTCATTTATTTACTCATCTTGCTATGGGAGTTTCCAACAAATATGTACAATGATAACATGATAAACAAATTATTCTCTACATCTTATTTTAATCTTGTCTAAAGAAATTCCTCAGAGGAACATTCCCCAGTTATCCTACTTCCTAATATTGTAAAACGTCCATTTCTGACACACTCTTTGCTTTTCTTTCTTTCTTTATTATTATTATTATTATTATTATTATTATTATTATTATTATTATTTGTTTTGTTTTGTTTTACAAGACAATGGCACTTTGTTCTGACAGACACAATTTAAATATTCTGGCACAAAAATTGCGAATCAGATTCAGACCAAGTAGTTGTAAACCACAAAAGCAGATGATAGAATGTGTTATTAAGTATTTATGAAGTAATCTGGGAGAATATGCAGCTGGTCCCCTGCTCCTTAATAGATGTAAGAGTTGCCAGTATATTTTGCTGATTGATTACATGAATTTTCTTGTTAGAGTGGTATATTAGAAAAGAGCACTATAATCACTTGATGCCTTTTCTCTGAAAAAAACTATCTTTTTGGAATAAAATGGATGCCTCTTTATATACTAATAGCAGAAAAAGCATTTGTCATGGAGAAACTCTAGATAAATATTCAAATATATGTTATCTGCTAGGACTTCTTAATTAAAGTCACCTCATGAAGATCTTTGTTTGAAATGAATTGTGTTGTAAGTCATTATATGGAAGTTGTACATCTTTGGGTTTTTTTTTCCCCCAAAGATATCAACTTGCTTTCCTGATGTACTACAGAAGCTCAAAGGAACTTATGACAAACAGAATTACAAAGGTTCTTCAGTTGCATTTACTTTGAAGCTGAGAATATGTCCAAAACATGTTAGTCCAGAATTGAACAGTCTTGGAAAGTTCCAGTGACTATAAATAGAATTTCTAAATTGGAAATGTCATTTCAACCTTCTCTTCCACCTCGCTGCTGTGACTCTAATAATTGCTCTTGTTGCTTTAATTTTCTTTAGTACACTGTGACCATTTCTTGGGATTAGTGAGCCCTGCGTGATCTTTTTCAGTGATATTCGGCAGCACCTTAAGAGGATTATCTGGTAGGGAAAGAATCATACTCATCATATGAATAATTTTGCATAGGTAGTCTTCAAAACCACGGGTTGATCTTCTAAGGCCCCCAGTAACAATGTTCTTTGTGAAGTCACTTTAGGGTTCATTCCAGTAGTCATTTTACACAGTGTTCTGGTATAATCTAAGTAGTCAGTGTCGTGGTAAGCAGCCCACAACCACAATTGTTAACCATTCTGATGTATAATTATGCAATTTAAATAAAGATATGGAATTCAGGACCTTGAATGGAATTGTATTGGTCCATTTTCTGTTGCTATAGCAGAATACTGGAGACTGAGTAATTTGTAAAGAATTTTATTTGGGCTCATGTTTCAGGGGCCTAAGAAGTCCAAGACTGGACACTAGTATCTTTTCTACTTCTAGTGAGAGCCTCATGCTGCCTTAACTCATTGTGCAAAGTAAAGAGCAAACAGGTATGTGCAGAAGAAAGGGGGTATATAAGAGCTAGATACTTTATAAAAATCTTCTCTTCTGACCATTAACAAACTCTCACAGGACTATTGTAATTCTTTCTTTCTTCCTTTCTTCCTTCCTTTCTTTTTTTAAGTAATTCTTTCTTAAAGGTGGTGCCCCCATGACCCAAATACCTCTTACAAGCCCTCCATTTATCAATACCATTACATTAGCAATTAAATTTCAATATGAGTTTTGGCAGGGACAAACCATATCCAGGCCATACCAGGGACCATAAAAACAATTAAGTGAAATCATTTCATTTAGCAAAGCAGCAAGAGAAGATAAATAACTTTCCCCAAACCACAGGGTTCTTTGGTTTCTGAGCCCAGAATAGAACCAGAGTCTCCTATGTTCAAGGTCACCACTAGACAGGCCACAGTTAATAGTTTTGACTGACACTAATAGAATAAATTGTTCCAGAAACAGTCTGCTATCTTGACTGTAGCCCCAGTCTGAATATATAACAGAAACAACAAATAAAATTTTAAAACACAGAGAAATAAGAATAGAAAATATTCATCATTCATTTCTTGTCAGTCAACATTTTTATTCTTTAAGTACAGAAATATTCATTAATAATTCCTATATATACCAGCTAAACCCAAAAGAAAACAAACGAAACAGCGGGGATTTAGATCTGTTGCCATGTATCTCTGAATGAGAAGTGAGGACTTTTGAGTTCAATAATATGAAAGAATTTGTCTAAAAAGTCTGAGTTCAGTTACTTCACCTAGAAATGAATCCAGAGTATTATACATCCATGGGAAACGTAAAAATAAAAAAATAATACAAGAGGCCTGGCATGGTGATGCATATCTATAATCCTAGGAACTTGGGAGACTGAGGCAGAAGGCTCAGATTTTCAAGACTAGCCTCAGCAACTTAGCAAGACCCTGGCTTTACAAAAAAAAAAAAAAAACTTAAAAAAAATAAAATAGGCTGGGGATGAAGCTAATTGGTTGAGGACCCCTGGGTTCAACTCCCAGTACTAAATTAATTAATTAATTAATTAATTAAAATAAATAAACAAGAAATAAAATATACTAATCTCTTTCCCCACAGCCTTATCAGTCAATGATTTTCTTCTTTACTGGGGACTGAACGCAGGGGCACTTAACCACAAAGCCCCATCCCCAGCCCTTTTTAATCAACACTATCCAGCATTCTCTTCTTTATCTATTCAGCTTCAAATACATGTTTTTTCACCTAAGTATACCTTTGCCTCCAAAGGCCAACCTTGGCTATTCTAGCACTTTCCTTGCTCTGCTGTCTTCTTCTATTTCTGCATTCAGTTTATTCATTCAACAGATATTTCTGTCCAGTCACCTCATGAGTTCTTTCCCCTCAGTCCTGGTTACTCCTGAATGGGAAAAACTTATTTGACCCTAACTTCTTTTCAAGTTCTTTTTTTATTTCCAGGCAAACTGAATTCTATCCATCGAAAAGCACAATTATAACGGATTTCTTAATATCAAGGGGAAACTCAGAGACACTTTGCCCCTGAACTACATCCCAGCATTTCAATTTATTTTATTTTGAGGCAGAGTCTTGCTAAGTTGCTTAGGGCCTCACTAAATTCCCGAGGCTGGTCTTGAACTTGCAGGTCTCCTGCCTCAGTTTCCCAAGTTGCTAGGATTATAGGCGTGTGCCATTGTGCCTGGCTCAAGATATATTTTTAAAGCATATGCAAAATAATATAGGCAGTATAATTCCAAATTGTGAAAAAATATGCACAGCTGTAAAGGAAATACATAAAGCATTTACCTACATATAGACAAAAAGAGACAGAAAGGGAGAGGGGCTTGCAGGGGGTAATAAAATGTTGTGATCCTCCTGCCTCAACCTCCTGAGTCACTAGGATTACAGGCGTGAGCCCCCAAGCCCAGACAATTGTTTTCTTCTTTAAGTAAAGTTTAGAATATTTTAAGAACTTGAAGCATGAAAACAGGACCAAGTAAATTCAAATAATTTATTTAAATAATATCTACACACCACTAATTATCATATGTAGTTATAATTAAATATGTAGTTGTTTATATTCTGCTCCAAGTTCATGTGACAATATACAATGTGCACTCATTTATGACTGCCTCATACCATTTTAATTCTCTAGACCTAGGCACTCAGGAAAAATGCCAAAATCCGATTCTCTTCTTAAAATAACTTTATTTTCTCCTATTTCTTAGAAGATAACTTTACCCCTTAGTACTGTCCTCAGTGCAGCTTCCGCCACTCTTTGTTGGTCTGCAGAGATCTCCAGAATTCTTTCTGGATACTTCAGCTACCATGTCAGCAGGGGATTCTAAACACTCTTCTCCAGCCCTTGCCTTGAACACCACACCTCAAATTTAGCATCTGAAAAATCAAGCTGGCCACTCCCTGCTCCCCTCTACCCAGTCCTCCTTCTAACCTTCGTACCAAGTGCCAATGGCATTATTCATCTCCCAAAGAGGATCTTGATAATTTTCCTCTGCCCTGGGTATTCAGCAACATTCCATTCCTCTTTGGAATATTTTCCCCCTATCCTTCTGCCTCCACTGCCACTCCCTCAGTTTGGTTCCTTACCACTCTGTGCTTACTCTGTCCTTACTTGGCAGCCTCACCACTAAGCCTTCTGCGCACTGTCTCCAGAACACAAGTTGTTCCTTTTCTTGCTGCACAACCAGAAGGGTGCTAACTTTTTTTGTGGCATCACCTAAGAATGCCGAATTGGGGTTTCTACCCCAATCTATGTTTCAGCCTCCACATCTTAACAACATCACCCGTGATTCATTTTTTCAAAGATGTTAAAAAAAAATCCCTGCCTTACTGTCACCATGAAGCCCCCTCATTTAAAGGATCTTTTCTTCTCTAGTCAAACTTTCCAAGCTCAGGGCTGTCATCCTCCAAGTCTGCTCCTCTCCAGCTCGCCTACTCTCATCCTTCACAGAATGTCTGTCGCCATCTTCCTCTCATGCTGACGTTTCAGAAGTTTATTTTTGTTTCTCAGAACCTGTCAGCCTTCCCCAGCTGGCTTGTAATTGCCTGAGTAAAAACTGATTTACTTTCCCTCATCTACCTGGAAAGGTAATAAATGTTTACAAAGCAAATACATTGACTCAATTTTCTATAATACATTATAATTAAAATGCCAAAAAATCAAGAATTTTAAAAGGTGAAAGAGTGAAATGCCAGGTCATCCACAAGGAGAAACCAATCAGAAAAATAGCAGATTTCTTAAAAAAAAAAGAAAAAAAAAAGTCTAGAAGGGAATGGGATGAAAGAAAATAATAGTCAACCTAAATTGCTATCTCTGCCAAAGCTATCCATAAAGCTTGGAGAGATATAAAAACTTTACTTTTTCAAGATAAGTATAAACTAAAGGAATTCATGACTACTAAGCCTACAAGAGTTGAATACAATTTCTTATCAACTGTTAATGAAACTTTCTCCAACATAGATACTTAAGGCCACAAAGCAAGTCTCAGCAAATACCCACCCACGCCCCAAAAAAAGAAAGTTGAGATAATTCCCTGAGTTATCATATCATAATGGGATGAACTTAGTAATCAATAGAAAAAAACTTTAGGAACTATAAAAAAAACTCATGGAGATTTAAAAATATACTTTTGAAGAATGAGTGGACCTTCAAAGAAATCAGAGGAAATTTTAAAAATTCTAACAATGAAGTGAAAATATAAATACAAAATACCAGAATCCCTGGGATACAACATAAGCATTTCTAAGAGAAAATAGAAAAGTTTATAGCTATGAGTGCTTGTATAAAAACATCAAAGAGAACCCAAATAAATGACTTAATTATATACCTCAATGTTTAGAAAAACAACAAACCATTCCTAAAACATGCAGAAGGAAATGAAGAGTAAAGATCAGAGCTCAAATAAATGATATTAATAATCAAAAAAAGAAAAAGATCAATGAAACAAAAGAGATGGTTTTTTGAAAAAGATGATCAAATTGAGAAAGCAAAATAATCAAAAGAAAGAGAATGCCCAACTAAATAAAATTAGGGACAAAGAAAAGGAAGATATTGCATCAGATACCACCAAAATCCAGAGGATTATTAGTGACTATTTTGAAAACTTATGTTACAATAAATTGGAGATTCTAGAAGAAATGAATATACTTCAAGACACGTACAATCTACCTAAATTGAACCTAGATGATACAGCAAACCTGAATAGGCCAGTAACAAACAATGAGACTGAAGCAGTAATAAAATGCTTTCCAAAGAAAATCCCCAAACCAAAAGGATTCACTGCTGAGTTCTACAAAACTTTAAAGAACTAACGACAATGCTCCTCAGATTACTCCATGTAACAGAAATGGAGGGAACACTCCCAAACTTATTCTATGAAGCCAGTATTACTGTGATACCCAAACCAGATAAACCTACAGATCAACATCATTAATGAACATATATGCAAAAATGCTTATATTAGCAAGCCAAATTTAACATCTTTTTAAAATTACATATACCATGATTAAGCTGGTTTCATTTCAGGGATGAAATGATAGTTTGACATGTACAAATCAGTAAATGGGATACACTACATAAATAGAACCAAAGACAAAAATCACAGGATCATCTCAATAGATGCAGAGAGGGCCTTCGACATAATTCAACACTGCTTCGTAATAAAAATTTTGAAGAAATTAGGAATAGAAGAAACTTACTTCAACCTAATAAAGACTATATATGAAAAAACCAAAGCCAACATTATATTGAATAGGGAAAAACTGAAATCATTTCATCTAAAATCAGAACAAGATAAGAATTTCTCCTTTTACCACTCATATTGAATATAGTACTTGGAATTTTAGCCAGAGCAATTGGACAAGAAAAGGAAATAAAAGGTATACATATAAGAAAGAAAGATATCAAATTATCCCCTTTTGCAATGATATGACCCTATAATTAGAAGACACAAAAACATGACCAGAAGACAACTAGAATTAATAAACAAATCCAACAAAATAGCAGGATACAAAATCAACACACAAAAATCAATAGCTTTACTCTGTACCAATAATGAATTACTGAAAAAGAAATCAGGAATGGATAAAGAAAATGTGTTATACAGACACAATGGAGTTTTATTCTGCCACAAAGAAAAATGAAATTATGTCACTTGCAGGAAATATGGATAGAACGTGAGACTATTTTGTTAAGTGAAATAAGTCAGTCAGAGGTTAAGGGTCATATATTTTCTCTCATATGTGGAAGCTAGAGAATAAAGATAAAAAGAAAGGAGGGTGATCCCATGAAAAGCAAAGGGAAATTTGTAGAATAGAGGATAAAGAGCTAGGGATGGGGATCAGAGGGGAGGAGGAGGGGTGGGAGAAGGGAAGTACCAGGAAAGAATAGTGACCAAATTATGTTGTTATATTTTGTGTATGTACTAATATGTATCACCAAATCCCACCATTATTGTACAACTATAATGCACCAATAAAAAAGAAGAAATCAGGAAAAAGAATTCCATTAACAATAACTTCAAGAAAAGAAATACTTAGGGATAATGTAACCAAAGAGGTAAAAGATCTCTGTAAAGAAAATTATAGAACATTGAAAAAATAAATTGAAGAAGACACTAGAAGATGGAGCAATCTCCCATGTTCATGAACAGGCAGAATTAATACAATTAAAATGCCCATATTATCAAAAGCAGTCTACAAATTCAATGCAATCCTCATCAAAATACCAATGACATTTTCTATTGAGAATAAACGGTCCTAAAATTCATACGAAAGAACTGAAAGACCCAGAATAGCAAAAGCAATTCTGAGCAAAAAAAAAAATGCAATTTTCAATTCCAAGTGATACTACTATTGTACTGTAGTAATAAAGACAGCATGGTACCGACACAAAAATAGACATGTAGATCAATAGAATAAAAGACAGAGAAAAACAGACACAGCTATATTCATACCATTCTTGACAAAGGCACTAAAATCACACATTGGAGAAGAGACAGATTCTTTCACACATGGTGCTGGAAAAAAAAATAGATATCTTTTGTAGAAGATTGAAACTGGATTCCTGTCTTTCACCCTGCACAAAAGCCCCTCAAAATACATCAAAACCCTGGGAATAAAACCAGAAACCTTGCAATTGACAGAAGAAAACATAGAGCCAACACTCCAACATATAGGTAAGTACTTCTTCAATGGGATTCCTAAAGCTCAGGAAATAATACCAAGAATCAATAAATGGGATGACATCAAATTAGAAAGCTTCTACCTAGAAAAGGAAACCATTAGCAGCATGAAGAGAGAGCCTACAGAAAGGGAGAGATTCTTTGCCAGTTTTTCTTTCAACAGAGGATTAATATCCAGAATATGTAAAGGATTCAAAAAACTCAATACCAAAAAATCAATAAATGGACAAATGAATGGAACAGACACTTCCCAAAAGAAGAAGTACAAATGACCAAAAATTATCTGACAATATGTTCAACATCTTTAGCCATCAGGGAAATGTAAAACAAGACTACACTGAGATGTCATCTCACTCCAGTTAAAAAGGAAATATTCAAGAGTAAAAATAACAATAAGCGCTAGTGAGGATGTGGATGTAAAAGGAACTGTATACACTGTTGGCAGGAACATAAATTAGTACAGCCACTATAGAAATCAGTATGGAGATTCCCCAAAAGACAAGGAAAGGAACTACCATATAATCAAGAGAACCCACTCCTTGGTATTTATTCAAAAGAATTAAAGCTGGCATGCTTTAGAGATGCATGTATCCCCATGTCTACAAGAGCACAATTCACAATAGTCCAGTTGTGGAACCAGCCTATATGTCTGTCCACAGATGAATGAATAAAGAAAATGGGGCATATATACACAATGGAATTTTATTCAGCCATAAAAATGAATGAAATTGTGTCATTGGCAGGAAAATGGGTAGATAGGGAGAACGTCATGTTAAGTGACATAAGTCAGACTCAGAAAGATAAATATTGTATGATTTCTTTCAAATATGGAAGCTGGAAAGAAAAGTAGGGAAGGGACCCCCATGAAAATATAAGGGAAATAAATAGGAAAAAGGAATAGGAAGATGATGATCAAGAGGAGAGGACAAGGGGTGGGAGGTACTGGGGAACTCAGATTCTGGTATGTGCCTGTATAAATATGCCACCATGAAACCTACTCTTCTGTATAATTGAGATGTACCAATAAAATGAAATAAAAATACACATATGTGTGTTAACTATGTTCTGGGCAGCAATTTATTTGCTGTCTTCATGTTTCAGAAATATTTGATTTGATTTCATACCATTTCTTATGTTCTTTCTTAAGCTTATTCTGTGCCTCGGAAGACTTAAACTATATAATTATCTCTCTAAATAAAGTGGTGGGAACATTTTGACTTGTAGAAGATTCCTTGAAATATCATCACTAAGGGCTGGGGATGTAGCTTAGTGTCAAGAGTGCTTGCCTAGAAAGTTCAAGGCCCTGGGTTTGATATCCAGCAACAAAAAATAATTTAAATAAATATAATTGCTAATAGTCATTGATTGCCCTCCGTGTTCCCGTTACTTTTTGATTTACTATAGACTTTGCTACTCAGCTTTGAAATATGTGCTATTATTTTCAAGCCCCATTTTGCATATGGAAAAAAGTGAGACATTAGGCTAATAATCCTGCCTAAGGTCTCACAGTGGTAAATAGCAGAGCCAAATCAGAAACTCATAATCACTCTTAACCACTAGATATACCGTTGACTTGATTTGCCTATAAAATTAACATGCACTGCTAATTCCAGTTAATCAAAATAACAGGCAAAATCCAGAGATATGAAGATTCATTACAGGATGCTTCTAAGACATTTTATCTCTTGAGAAATAAATTACAAGGACTCAAGTTTTAGAATGTTATATTCTTCTCCACCATTATTTATGCATGCATGTGAACCATAACAAGATCTCCCATTACCTTTATGGACAACTAAAGAGATGAATGGTAATCATTTTATTTAATAATCTTATTTACACATGTGTCAAATTTCTCACCTTCAGACCACTGGATCTTCTACCATAAAAAGACGGGGTGGGGATTTCCTTCTTGTGAGAGGCCTGTATCAAACTAGCAACTTGTTGACTGAAGTTAATATCCTATAGCAATGTTATGATTGCTAGGAAATCTAAAGAAACCCAAATACTTCAAAATTAAAGATGGTAATAAAAAGGTGCAAAGGTAGAGTTGAACAATATCTTCACACCTAAAGCATTGTGGAGGTAGCAACTTAGATTCATAATATATTCAACAAGATTTCGAAAGCCTCTGCATGGCCAGTGTAATTCCATAATACATGTTATTTCCAAATTGAACACACCACAGCAGGAAAGGGTAGGCTAGGAAATGCCAGGGTGCCACAGTCTCTGGCTGGGCACAAATCACGAGTCTCCACACAGCTTGTAGAGTCAAACAGCAACTCTTTATTCCCGAACTCACACCGGCCGTCTACAAACACGTTCTGGGGGAATCCACGTTCTCTGCCCAAATTCACACTCTGCCCAAATCCACTACTCCTGGGCTTCTGTCTCCCAAAATATACTGTCTGACCCTAAGAACTCAAGAGGAACTCAGCAGCAGGATACGCCCTATTCTAAAGGGGGAACACCCTAATCTCCTATTATGCTAAGCTGCCCTATTCTAAAGGGGGAACACCCTAATCTCCTATTATGCTAAACCGCCCTGGTCCTTGAGCAAGGTCACCTTTCAGAAGTCCTTCCACTAGACAGCATGGGAGTAAGCTGGCAAGGAGATTGTCATACCTACTTGGCTGATGGCTCCCAGCATCTCCCCCCTTCTGATTAATTAAACAACAAGTAATGTGGCTTAAGGACCGTGCCTGGTAGGTTGTCCAGTTCAACATATGGTTCTTACCCGTCATTGGAAAACTGACCTTTAGGTGTCAGCCTCCTGTCTTAGGTTGATACCACTGCAACTGGATCATACCCGTCACTGACTACCGGTCCAGCATACAGCCATACTTGTGGATAGGTCTATGCACCAGTGGGGGGGGGTGAGGTTCTTTGCCTCACCTCTGTTGGCCCCCAAATTTGGCCTTGGTGCCAGTGGGGGAGTGAGGTTAATGTGGCTTAAGGACCGTGCCTGGTAGGTTGTCCAATTCAACATATGGTTCTTACCCGTCATCGGAAAACTGACCTTTAGGCAACTGACCTTTAGGCGTCAGCCTCCTGTCTTAGGTTGATACCACTGCAATTGGATCATACCCGTCACTGACTACCGGTCCAGCATATAGCCATTGGCCCCCAAATTTAGACCATCACTAGCAGAAGGGAGGAGGATACAGAAATGCCATGACACCAAGCCAATTGACAGTTCCTTTGGGAAAATTGCATCATTGGTGACACCATCAGCAAAGATATGCCAGCATTACCACAATTAACATGTGGTGCGCTGGCAAGGAAATAAAAATTGCATTACTGGTGACACCATCAGCAAATATATGCCAGCATTACCACAATTAGCTGCACTAAACGTAGTTACATAGTCCAGGCAAGTTCTGCAAGCAGTTCAAAGTGGAGGAATCTATCAATATGTCCGTCTCCTCCCAAAGTCTGTTGCCTCCCAAAGTAAGTTGTCTCCTTGATTGAGCATACTTGTTGAGTTATATTCATTGGGATGAAGATAGGAATTCTGGCAATGATGCTAAAAAGACATTATCCTGAAAAGAATTATTAAATATAATGAAAAGGAAAGGTGAAAGTAAACAAACAGATCTGTTAACCTCCTTAAAAAACAATCCTTAACAGCTGTTTACCTGATTTAAATTAGTAAACAAGCAGATCTGTTAACCACCTTTAAAAACAATCCTTAACAGCTGTTTACCTAATTTAAATTAAGCCATTTAAATCACGTGAATAAAAATAATAATAATTTGGATCCATTTTTCATGAGCGCTCCTCATATATGAAATATGGACATACGCACACACAGACATATAACACAAAACACAAATGTGCAAATAAACGTACAACACATAAGATAATAATAAAGGCCTTGTAGCTTTACCTAGGTGAAATCTCCATTGCAATGTTTAAAAACTCCAGTCAAAAAATAAAACTGATCAGAAAAACATTAACCTAGGTTTGTATGAGCTCAAAAAATAAAAATAGAACCTTATGATGTGGAAAAATGCAATAATAAGATAGATATTGAAAAAAGCATCCTGGTTAATCACAGTCGCAGGTGTAAGAATGGCCAAGCTGGAGTTCTGGATATCAGCTGTTATGGATTTGAGTCAAATCATCTTCTTTACGATCTGTAGACATCGTTTTAGTTAGTCTTTCTGGAATTCAAATCGGTTGCTGTTCTTCCTGTGGAAAAACAAAAACAGAACCCTGACTCCAGACAATCACTGGGTCAGGACCTTTTCATTGTCCTGTTAGAATATCTTTCCAATGTAACTGAGGCTTATGTACATTTTTTGGATACATATGCCTTTCCGCAGCACTGAGTCCTGATGAATCCAAATTTAAAAAGTTTAGAGTAAAAAGGGTTATTTTAAGTTTATCTTTGGGGGATATATACCCCTTTCCAATTTTTAAGATTAACTAGGCTTCGAATGACACAATCTTTCCTCCGTCATGAAGGCATCTTAACCACCTTCAAATTAACCTTTTAAAGCCTTCCAATTATCATCTATACTGTACTTTTAAATATACTTTTTCATTACCTACAGCTTCACTCTTTTAAACGAGGCTTAGATTCTGTTTAAATCGCTTAATGTTAGTTTACATGGCTGCCCTTCAACCAAAGGCCTTTTTTACTCCATTAAGAAGCTTTGTTTCAATCTGCCATGTACAAATATCTTTTTCTTCTTTTTCCTTTCTCAAACTTTTAAAGTAAGTCTAGTTTCCTCAAAATCTTTTAAAATGGCATTTTACAACTTTTTACTTTACCACAGAGATTATCTCACCTAGAAACATTTTTTTAACCTTCCATATTAAAATATATTTTCACATCTTTAATCTTTTAATATTTCTTTCTAGCCATTAACCCTTTTTATAAATTCACATTCTGAAATAACCCTTATAAAATTTCTGATTTAGACAAATTACTCCACTTTAAGAAGATGAAAGACTTTCATGTTTTTTATGATACTATAATACTGTAATTGAAACCCAACTGAAACTTCTTATACTCTTTGTATATAAATTACACCTGATAGAATCTTAACACTTGGTAACCTTGTTTTAGCAAAGACACAGACCAAAGCAATATTAAACTTTTTTCCATTCACCAATTTATGAAAACACACATAATGTTTAAATATATTACCTTATGGAAATTAATAAGTAAAGAGTACTTGATTTTATATTTAGTGGTTGATATTTTTAACACTTTAGCTTTGTAAATTAATCAAATGTCTGTAAAAAACAAGATCTTAGACAAGCATAGTAAACAGAACTAACCATCTCTTTCTTGTTGAAGAAAAATCCTTCTACAGGATACCATGATGGTCCCATTGATATATTTAATAACTCATCTTTAAAAAGCCATGGGCTACATTTTTGTATTATATCAACATATGCCCTAGCTGTTCTTGGTCTTACTGGGGTGCCTCCTTCCTCTAACAATTTCTCTTCCTCGGAGGCGAACAATTTCAAACCTTGAGCCAACCATTTTCCCCAGTTTGCCTGAGAAAGTTCTAGGAACAGGCAACTTGAAATAAAAACAAAATAAATCAGAACAAGAACACATTGTTTTTTGAAATGCTCACCCATTCTTTTGCTCTCCTTCAGGGGCGAGTAATTTCACTTACCCCCAATCTTCAGGCATTCCGTGTACGAGCCACCAGATGCCGCAGTCTCTGGCTGGGCACAAATCACGAGTCTCCACACAGCTTGTAGATTCAAACAGCAATTCTTTATTCCCGATCTCACACCGGCCTCTACAAACACGCTCTGGGGAAATCCACGTTCTCTGCCCAAATCCACCACTGCCCAAATCCACACTCTGCCCAAATTTCACTACTCCTGGGCTTCTGTCTCCCAAAATATACTGTCTGACCCTAAGAACTCAAGAGGAACTCAGCAGCAGGATACTCCCTATTCTAAAGGGGGAACACCCTAATCTCCTATTATGCTAAACCGCCCTATTCTAAAGGGGGAACACCCTAAACACGGATCCGCCCTGGTCCTTGAGCAAGGTCACCTTTCAGAAGTCCTTCCACTAGACAGCATGGGAGTAAGCTGGCAAGGAGATTGTCATACCTACTTGGCTGATGGCTCCCAGCACCAGGGTTTGGGGGCAGAAAAGCCAGAGACCAGTTTTAACTAGATGTTAACCTGGAACAAGTTTTTTAACTTGTAATATCTGTCTCTTAATCTGGGAAGTAAGAATAAAAGTTCCTGCTTGTAAGACTATATAAAAATAGTTTTTAAAAAACAATGAAATTTTATTCAGCCACAAATAAAAACCAAATCATGCCATTTGCAGGAAAATGGATAGAACTTGAGACCATTATGTCAAGCAAAATAAGCCAAAGTCAGAAAGTCAAAGGTCATATGTTTTCTCTCATCCGTGGAAGCAACAGAGAAAAAAATGAAAAGAAAGTTAGGGAGTGATCACATGAAAAACAAAGGGAGATCAACAGTCTAGAGGAAAGAGACCAAGGGATGGGAGGAGGGAAGGGAATAGAAAAGTGCCAGGGAGGGATATTGACCAAACTATATTGTTATGTCATGTCACATGTACCAATATGTGACAACAAATCCCATCATCATATACCTCTTTAAGGCACCAATAATAAATATGAAGGGAAAATTAAGTAAAATACATAAAAATAGCATAAGATCTGTCAATTTCCCAGTTCACTGTAGGTACTCAACATATCATATCTGGTATTAATGCTTCAGGCATCATAGTTGCCAACCTCACTGCACTGCAAAGATTACACAGGGGAGAAGGAGTGAACTTGAACCCGTATCTATACTAAACTTTGATAGATTGTGCCTCCTGTTATCTCAAAGACAAATGCAATTAATAGATATACTAAAAAATTCTTGAATAAAGCAACTGGCCACAACCATGAGTTCCTATTAACTATCATTAAAATGAACCAGTCTCAATGGCTTATCACAGCAGAGCAGAAAGAACTTAAATCCACAAGCTCCTCTCACTTCCTGAATCTTACGCTAGAAAAAGCTATTATCATGGTACTGAGATGACAATTTCTAAATCTCTTCTAAATTCCCTGTATCTTCTTTAAGAACTAAAGATATCTTACTAGTTCCTAGTTGTCATTGTCATCCAATCTTTTTTATTGGGACACATTAATTTTAGAGATTAGTGGGTTTCATGGTGGTATGTTCATACATGCACGTACCATAATTTGACCACCTTCTCTCCCCCATACCTCCCTCTGCTCTCCCATCTTCCTTCCCCTGGTCCCTTCCTCTCTCCTATTTATCTCCCTTCTGTTTTCCTCCATATCTTTCTAGCTTCCACATTTTTTGAGAAGACATACAACAGTTGTCTTTCTGATTCTGACTTATCTCTCTTAATATGGTACTGTCCAGATCCACCCATTTTCCTGCAAATGGCATTAATTTTGTTCTTCTTTACTGATGAATAAAATTCTCTTGTGTATATATGCCAGATTTTCTCTATCTATTCATATGTTGACAGACACCTAGCTGGTTCCACAACTTGCTTGTGCCTCTATGTTGGATGTTGTCCCTATATTTTCTTTTACCAGTTGCAAAATTTCTGGTCTTATTCCTAGGGATTTGATCTCCAAAGTTTAGAGATCAATGAGTCAAGCAATGCAAGCTTAAGGAACAACCTGGTAATTAGGGACAAATCTGTCCTGTCCAAGAGGCAGGCTTTGATTTTGCAGGTTCTGTGGGTTTTCAAACTCTTTTCTAATAATACTATGTTCCATCTCAGAATTGGAACCAAGTGTCTTTCATATGCAGACTGGGACCCTCCATCACAAGCAGGGGTATGTCAGAGAAGGAATGGATACTGGCAGTTCTAGAGACCCTAACTCTAAGGCATGTCACTTTATCGCTGTTCCTTTCTGACCCAAATTTTGGCTCTTATTCCTATTCCTGTAATGTAGCCCCACCAAGTACCCCATTTCTGAAAACGGGTCCCTAATGTGTTCTCTCTTACAGTGACTCAGACTCAAATATGTGCCCCTGACTCCATACTTTGAAGGGCAGTAAGCCCCTTTGCCCATTTGCTGACTTTGTTTGATACCCCTAAGCATCTTCCAGGATGTTCTATTCAATAAAAATAAAAAAATTTCCTGCCCATCCCATTTTACTCAGAATCATTTAACTGAAGCAAAAGAGACCAATTTTTAATTACAATATGGACAGGAAATCTAATATGGGAGAGAGAACATAATGAGATTGAAGCATTAAACATCGTAAACTGTGACGGCTAAATGAATTTGTACTGATGATTTAAAAAGTAATACAGAACCAAACTATCCAACGATACAAAGTTCAAAAACAAGTTAATTTATCATGATAAATGTCAGGAAAAAGAGTTACCTTTTGGGAGAGAGTCTTATTAATTAGAAAGGGCCCAAAAGGAACTTTGGGTTAATAAAATTGTGTTTTATCTCATGTTGGTCTGGTTGGTGATTATAGTTAAGATTTAAGTTTGAGCTAGATATAAATTAAAATGAAAAAATAAGAAGATAGGCAACACTTGGAGAACTAATTATTCATTTTATCTGTTTCTGCTTTTCTGATATGATTGTCCTTAACTATGCAGGACAGATGAGCCTCTACACACAAAATAAATGGTGTTTTCGTCTGCAAAAGTAGATATTCCTGCTTCTCACTGTCAAATCCTACTGATTATAGGTGGTAAAAATAAACAAAATTATTTATTATCAAAGAAAAAATTTTAAAAACATCTTTTCTATGATCTGAAAAAAGGATAACTAGTAAGACAACAGGTAAGGACAGTCTAAACTCACCTATATTTTTGCAATTGAACATTTAATGACATTAATATGATTATAATACAGTGATATTGTTTTTCTCTACTGTCTATAGCAAAACATTGGTTAGTAAGAGAATGTTTTGGAATAAAGTTATTACATTGCTATAGCCTCTTTATGTTCTTTTAATTTTTCTCTTTATAATGATTTTGTGCTCTGCCTCAGGCTTTCAATGCTACTCATTCTTTATATTGAAAATTAAATATTGCCATTTAATCTAACATAATTTTTGAGAAATTCTCTAAGTGCAAAAGAAAAATAACCAGTCATGAAATATATTGACTAACCACCATATAGAATTGCTGAAATTTCTTTGTAGGCATCATTCAGAAATAACTAAGATGTGACACCATGTTAAGTCAAAGTGGGACACTATTGCATAATAGTGTCTGAATGGAATTCTGATTGCCTGTGTAAACAACTCATCAATCTTGCCATCTTCTAGGAACATGAGGGGATAAAGCTTCCTATTACCTGACATGAAATGAATACCAAAAAACATCCTATCATAATTTTTTGGTTTTCAAATACACTAAACAATTGAAAATCGAAATGAAATTCCACTTATTCTCAAAATTGGTTTTTGTGACAAGATGACAAGTTATATTTCGAGGATAACAAGCCATTGCTGGGCTTGGTGAACAATGTTCCAGCAATGATCAGATTTAATTTTTCAGGGTTTTATTCTCCCTCACTTCATCTCTCTTTGAAAAACAAAGTAATATTTAGTCCTAAAATAAAAATTTGGCACTGTATACATTTTGTTAAATTAGCAAATAAATTTAATCATAGAAATTCTATTTCCATGTGTTTTGTAAATTGGGGATATGAACAATTTCTCAAAGAAATTAAGGAGTAAGTTTGGTTTACAAAGCTAGAAAAGAATATTGTGTTCAATATAAACTCATCAAATTTCCTGCATTAAGATATAAAATTATATGACCTAGCATTTGTGATCTTTCTATTTCAATAAAGTACTTGGTACCCTTCATGGTATTTGCTAATGTATTTACACATTTAGATGATTGGCTCCTCAAAGAAAGGAGTATCTTTTATATCTCTGTATTTCTAAGACCTATTGACCCAGTACATGCAGGATTCCCAACACATACCTGTTGTAATAAATGAATTAATTCTCCTTCCACTATTTTTTTCTATTGCAATACTGATTCTCTCCTAATGTATTATAACTTCAGTTCTCATTCTTCTCACAATGTTTCTGATTCTAGCTTATTTTTAAAAACATATTCCACAATATTCTTAGAGCCTAGAATCCACTGCTAATTGGTTCTGCTTTTAATTCTATACTAGTTTCATTTAATCTCTTGAATTGTTTTGTTGTTGTTATTGTTGTTGTGGCCTTTGAGTGTCCTTGTAATTGAAATCATCAAGTTAAAATGGCTTTCAAAAAATATTAGTATGTGAGGACTGAATGGACTTCAGCTATTGTTTGGGGTCTACTTATTTGCCATAAGAGGAAACAGATACCCATACAAAACAGGCAACTTGCCTCAAGATGCACATTATTTTTCTCAGTTCTGTCTTCCATTGACATTATAAACCAATTCTTCTATCGAAGAATTAGATTCATTGGAGAGATATGAAATTAAGGATTAGGCAGAATAAGAGAAGATATGCATATGGACCTTCCTTCACCAGTTAGAAAAATGGGCAGCAACCACCTTTATGACAGGCTTAAGATGAGTCCACTGTACAACATAGTGATACCAACCGAGTCCTTCAGAACCTAAAGTACAAGAAATTAATTCCTTAGTGCTCCAAAATGTTGACTCTAGTAGAACTTGTGATTTCTTTCTTTTTCAGGTTTTCTATAAACATTATGCATTATTTTTATGACCAGTTAAAATAAAATTAGTTGTAATAGTCACAGGTCCAATCTTTTCATTTCAGAATTCCCTATAAAAGGCAGGCATGTCCTTAGTAGGATAAAACTCCTGAGATTCACACTTTGTCCAGCAACTTGTCAACTAGGTCAGCTACCTGGAAGCATCCTCCACAGGAAACAGGATTCTAACTGGTGTAGAAATGTGAGAATGACCACACAAACCAAGAGGCTGACTAAGAAGGGGAAGAGAGGACACACAAAGAAAAGCCAGGTTCGATTTAGAATTTGGTCTAAAGCAGGGTGTGGCAAACAACAAACACAGGAAAATTCAGCCACCACCTGCTCTTGTAAATAAATGCATTACAAAATGTTTGCATTCATTGTTTATATATTGTCTATGCCTAGAAACCATAAGGCCTACCCTTTCCAGCAGGGCCTATGAAGTCACTGTCCATATAACTGGACACCTCCTCTAAGGCCTATTAAATATCAAAGAGAATACATGACTCTGCCGTGTGCATAAAGCACAATGACAAGTCAGGCACGGGGCACATGCCTGTAATTCCAGAGACTCTGTAGGCTGAGGCAGGAGAATCACAAGTTTGAGGCTAGCCTCAGCAACTGGTTCTGCCTCAAAGTAAAATATAAAAAAGGCTGGGGATGGGATTGGGGTTGTGGCTCAGCGGTAGAGTGCTCACCTAGCATGTGTAAGGCACTGGGTTCGATCCTCAGCACCACATGAAAATAGATAAATAAAATAAAGGTATTGTGTCTGACTACAACTAAAAAAATTTTTTTTAAAAAGGGCTGGGGATGTGGCTGTGTTCCAGCACCTTAGATTCAATCCCAGTACCAAAAACAAAACCAAAAAACACACTGACGTAGACCTTTGTTTACACACATCTATTCCACATTTTAATACCTTCTTTTCTTTGTAATAGCCTAACACACTAATATGAAGGTGTATGGAGCCAAAGAAAATAATATGTGACTTATTTACATTACAATGATGTTTACAAAAGAAAAGAAGCCAGGAGTTTTTCTAAGAACATCACTACTTATAATTTCTATGTACGATTAATTCACCTGCATGCGGCCTGCTGAGGGACTTCTAGCAAAATTCGGCTGAAAGGAGACCTGCTGGGAATTAGTAAGTCTATTAGAGGGGTCACTTTGTCCCAGACGAGTGAATCTCAGCGAGTGAATCTCAGCAGCGAGGATCCCGCCGGCCAAAGCCGAACTCACGGCCAACGCCGAACTCCCGCTGCAAAGCTGCCCACACTTTGCAGCGTACTTACAAAGGGCCACAGCCTGCTTGGGCCCCCAGCCGGCCTAGCGCAGAGGCGGTTCGTTCGGCGCTGCAAACGACCACCCCTCCCCTCCCCGGCCGGCTCGGCGCTGTGAACAACGACCCCCACCCCCCCACACCCTCACCCCCCCCAACCCCCCCGTGCTCGTGTGAACAGCTCCCCGGGGGCACAGTCCTGCAGGCCCAGCCGAAAAACCGCTGCTCACACATTGCAGCGAGCATACGGAAGGCGGGCCCAATATGGCTGCCGGCAAGGAGGCAACACTTTCAATGCCTCCGCAGTAACGGGAGCAGAGAGGACCATTAATTCACCTGCATGCGGCCTGCTGAGGGACTTCTAGCAAAATTCCGCTGAAAGGAGACCTGCCGGGAATTAGTAAGTCTATTAGAGGGGTCACTTTGTCCCAGACGAGTGAATCTCAGCGAGTGAAACTCAGCAGGAACTCATGGCCAACGCCGAACTCCCGCTGCTGCCCACACTTTGCAGCGTACTTACAAACGGCCACAGCCTGCTTGGGCCCCAGCCGGCCTAGCGCAGAGGCGGTTCGGCGCTGCAAACGACCACCCCCTCTGACCACCCCCCCCCCCCCCGGCTCGGCGCTGTGAACAACGACCCCCACCCCCCCACCCCTGCCCCGCCGCGCTCGTGTGAACAGCTCCTGCGGGGGGCGCAGTCCCGCCGGCTCAGCCGAAAAACCGCTGCTCACACATTGCAGCGAGCATACAGAAGGCTGGGTCCTGCCTTCCCAGCTCTGTGAGCCGCCTTTGGCGGTTTGGCACTGGAAACAACCACCCCAACCCCCAACCCCGCGCTCGTGTGGACAGTCCCCGCCTGCCAGGCGCTGCTAAAGGCCCCGCCCGTCCGGCTCTTGCACGGGGGAATCAGGAGTGGCGGGGGACCCACGGCGCGGAATTCCGGCTACCGCTATCACCAGTGCTGACAACTGAGGTCTCTTGCACCAGCTTCCAGGGGCGTGGCTACCAGAGGGCAAGCAAATTCGCTGGGGGTTCTCAGCCCCAAGCTCTACAAACTTAGGGTCCAAGGGAATGGCAAACAGGGAGAATGTGCCCAGGCGTTCTTCAAAACAGGGCTCACAGGAACAGCAGACTTGGTGTGTAGCCAATATTGTGGTGAGCATCACCGGTGCACTCAGGATTAGAGACCCGCCCAGTCCAGGAGGAAGAGCTGCTGCACAGCGATTGGCTCCCGCCTACTGAGAGGAGAAGCATTGCCCGGTGGGCACAGCTCCACCTACTGGAAAAATAGTGAATCGAACTCTAAGACTGCATGTATTTTTTTTCCCCCCCTCTGGTCTCCTGTTTTATTCACACTATGGATGATCTCTCTCATACCAGAATTGTAGTTAACAATCTGAATTGATGAGTCTAAAAGACTGCATGTATTAAAAATTTTTTCTTTTTTTTTCTTTTTATTGGTTTTGTTTTGTTTTTGTTGTTGTTTTCCCCAAATTTTTTTTAATTCATTTTATTTTATTTTTTAATACTAATTTTCATTTTTATTATTGCGATTATGATTTCTTTTTAATTCTTTTTAATTTTCTGTTTCCCTTCTCTCTCTCTTCTTTTCTTCTGTCTTTGCATTTCTTTTCAATTCTCATATTCCCCCTTCCTTGAATTCTGCCTGCTTACTTTCATTCTCTTTGGTGACTTATTCCCTCCCCCTATAATACCTTTCCTCCCAAGCATCAAATAAATTTATAGGAGTAATCAGCAACTCAGTAGTCAAACAGAACAAGAAGCAATATGAAAAAGCAAGGAAGGAAAGGAGTACAAACAATGCAGGACAGCCTAAATATCCAAGAGGATATAGATTCATCAGAAAAATGGTCATATAAAGAACTCAAGGAACACCTTAGACAGATGGAATGGAACCTTAAAGAGGATACGAGACAGCAAATTCAAGCAGCGAAAGAACACATTGAGAACGAATTACAAAAACAGATAAAAGAAGAAGTTAAGCATCTCTATCAGGAGATAGAGATTATAAAAAAGAATCAGACAATAATCTTAGAAATGAAGGAACTTATAAGCCAAATTAGAAACTCAAACGAGAGCATCACTAATAGAGTGGAGCAAGTAGAAGCCAGAATGTCAGATAATGAAGACAAAATATATCATCTTGAAAAGAGTCTAGCCAACTCTGATAGGCTGGTTAAAAATCACGAGAGAAGCATCCAAGAGATATGTGATAACATTAAAAAACCAAATTTAAGAGTGATCGGGATAGAGGAAGGCACAGAGATTCAAACCAAGGGAATGAGTAACCTGCTGAATGAAATAATTACAGAAAACTTTCCAGAAATAAAAAAGAAAACAGATATACAAATTGTAGATGCATACAGAACACCGAGCAAACAAAATCAAAGTAGACCAACGACAAGACACATTGTTATGAAGATATCCAATATACAGAACAAAGAGAAAATATTAAAACCTACAAGAGAAAGGAGGCAGATTACATTCAGGGGTAAACCAATAAGGTTAACAGCGGATTTTTCATCACAGACACTGAAAGCGAGAAGATCCTGGAACAACGTATTTCAAACACTGAAAGACAATGGATGCCAACCAAGAATTCTGTATCCAGCAAAATTAAGCTTCAGGTACGACAATGAAATAAAAATCTTTCATGATAAACAAAAGCTAAAAGAATTTGCAGCCAGAAAACCAGCATTGCAAAGCATCTTGAGTAAAACACTACACGAGGAAGAAATGAGAAACAATAACCAAAGCCAACAGTGGGAAGTGCCCCAGTAAAGACTGACGGAGGGGGGAAAGCTAATCATGGAGAAATAAACTAAATTTAAAAAAAAAAAAAAGAGAGACAAATAATCAAACATGGATGGAAGTACAAACCATATAGCAATAGTAACTCTAAACATTAATGGTTTAAACTCTCCAATAAAGCGACATAGACTGGTAACATGGATTAAAAAAACAAATCCAACAATATGCTGCCTCCAGGAGACACATCTGACTGGAAAAGACATACACAGGCTGAAGGTGAAAGGTTGGGAAAAAATATACCACGCACACGGTCCTCGCAAACAAGCAGGTGTGGCCATCCTCATATCAAACAAAATCGACTTCAAGACTAAGTTAATCCAAAGGGATAAGGAAGGGCATTATATACTGTTAAAAGGAACCATTCACCAACAAGACATAACAATAATCAATATTTATGCACCAAATAATGGTGCTGCGACGTTCATAAAACAAATTCTCCTCAAGTTCAAGAATCAAATAGACCACAACACAATAATTATGGGTGACTTCAACACACCTCTCTCACCATTGGACAGATCCTCCAAACAAAAGTTGAATAAAGAAACTATAGATCTAAATAACACAATCAATAACCTAGACTTAAATGACGTATATAGAATATATCAACCATCATCAAGTGGATATACTTTTTTCTCAGCAGCACATGGATCCTTCTCAAAAATAGACCATATATTATGCCATAGGGCAACCCTCAGTAAATATAAAGGGGTGGAGATAATACCATGCATTTTATCTGATCATAATGGAATGAAACTGGAAATCAATGATAAAAGAAGGATGGGAAAATCCTATATCACATGGAAAATGAACAATATGTTACTGAATGATCAAGGGGTCACAAAAGACATAAAGGAGGAAATCAAAAAATTCTTAGAGATAAATGAAAATACAGACACAACTTATCAGAATCTATGGGACACAATGAAAGCAGTTTTAAGAGGGAAATTCATCGCCTGGAGGTCATTCCTCAAAAAAAAGAAAAACCAACAAATAAATGAGCTCACACTTCATCTCAAAGCCCTAGAAAAGGAAGAACAAAACAACAGCAAATGCAGCAGAAGGCAAGAAATAATTAAAATCAGAGCAGAAATCAACGAAATTGAAACAAAAGAAACTATTGAAAAAATCAACAAAACTAAAAGTTGGTTCTTCGAAAAAATAAACAAGATTGACAGACCCTTAGCCATGCTAACGAAGAGAAGAAGAGAGAGAACTCAAATTACTAACATACGGGATGAAAAAGGCAATATCACAACAGATGCTACAGAAATACAGAAGACAATTAGAAATTATTTTGAAAACCTATATTCCAATAAAATAGAAGATAGTGAAGACATCGATAAATTTCTTAAGACATATGATTTGCCCAGACTGAGTCAGGAAGATACACACAATTTGAACAGACCAATATCAATGGATGAAATTGAAGAAGCAATCAAGAGACTACCCACCAAGAAAAGCCCGGGACCGGATGGGTATACAGCGGAGTTTTACAAAACTTTTAAAGAAGAATTAATACCAATACTTTTCAAGCTATTTCAGGAAATAGAAAAAGAGGGAGCTCTTCCAAATTCATTCTATGAGGCCAACATCACGTTGATTCCGAAACCAGACAAAGACACCTCAAAGAAAGAAAACTACAGACCAATATCCCTGATGAACCTAGATGCAAAAATCCTCAAAAAAATTCTGGCGAATCGGATACAAAGGCACATCAAAAAAATTGTGCACCATGATCAAGTAGGATTCATCCCTGGGATGCAAGGATGGTTCAATATAAGGAAATCAATAAATGTTATTCACCACATCAATAGACTTAAAGATAAGAACCATATGATCATCTCGATAGACGCAGAAAAAGCATTCGACAAAGTACAGCATCCCTTTATGTTCAAAACATTAGAAAAACTAGGGATAACAGGAAATTACCTTGACATTGTAAAAGCTATCTATGCTAAGCCTCAGGCTAGCATCATTCTGAATGGAGAAAAATTGAAGGCATTCCCTCTAAAATCTGGAACAAGACAGGGATGCCCTCTCTCACCACTTCTATTCAATATAGTTCTCCAAACACTGGCCAGAGCAATTAGACAGACGAAAGAAATTAAAGGCATAAAAATTGGAAAAGAAGAACTTAAATTATCATTATTTGCGGATGACATGATTTTATACCTAGAAGACCCAAAAGGGTCTACAAAAAAACTACTAGAACTAATAAATGAATTCAGCAAAGTAGAAGGATATAAAATCAACACGCATAAATCAAAGGTATTCTTGTATATCAGCAACAAAACTTCTGAAATGGAAATGAGGAAAACCACTCCATTCACAATATCCTCAAAAAAAATAAAATACTTGGGAATCAGCCTAACAAAAGAAGTGAAAGATTTATACAATGAAAACTACAGAACCCTAAAGAGAGAAATAGAAGAAGATCTTAGAAGATGGAAAAATATACCCTGTTCATGGATAGGCAGAACTAACATCATCAAAATGGCGATATTACCAAAAGTTCTATATAGGTTTAATGCAATGCCAATCAAAATCCCAAAGGCATTGCTTGTAGAAATAGATAAATCAATCATGAAATTCATATGGAAAAATAAAAGACCCAGAATAGCAAAAGCAATTCTAAGCAGGAAGTGCGAATCAGGCGGTATAGCGATGCCAGATTTCAAACTATATTACAGAGCAATAGTAACAAAGACAGCATGGTACTGGTACCAAAACAGGTGGGTGGACCAATGGTACAGAATAGAGGACACAGAGACCAATCCACAAAGTTACAACTATCTTATATTTGATAAAGGGGCTAAAAACATGCAATGGAGGAAGGATAGCATCTTCAACAAATGGTGTTGGGAAAACTGGAAATCCATATGCAACAAAATGAAACTGAACCCCCTCCTCTCACCATGCACAAAAGTTAACTCAAAATGGATCAAAGACCTTGATATCAAATCAGAGACTCGGCGTCTGATAGAAGAAAAAGTTGGCTACGATCTACATATAGTGGGGTCGGGCTCCAAATTCCTTAATAGGACACCCATAGCACAAGAGTTAATAGCAAGAATCAACAAATGGGACTTACTTAAACTAAAAAGTTTTTTCACAGCAAGAGAAACAATAAGAGAGGTAAATAGGGAGCCTACATCATGGGAACAAATATTTACTCCTCACACGTCAGATAGAGCCCTAATATCCAGAATATACAAAGAACTCAAAAAATTAGACAATAAGATAACAAATAACCCAATCAACAAATGGGCCAAGGACCTGAACAGAAACTTCTCAGAGGAGGACATACAATCAATCAACAAGTACATGAAAAAATGCTCATCATCTCTAGCAGTCAGAGAAATGCAAATCAAAACCACCCTAAGATACCATCTCACTCCAGTAAGATTGGCAGCCATTAGGAAGTCAAACAACAACAAGTGCTGGCGAGGATGTGGGGAAAAGGGTTCTCTTGTGCATTGCTGGTGGGGCTGCAAATTGGTGCGGCCAATTTGGAAAGCAGTATGGAGATTCCTGGGAAAGCTGGGAATGGAACCACCATTTGACCCAGCTATTGCCCTTCTCGGACTATTCCCTGAAGATCTTAAAAGAGCGTATTACAGGGATACTGCCACATCGATGTTCATAGCAGCACAATTTACAATAGCTAGATTGTGGAACCAACCCAGATGCCCTTCAATGGATGAATGGATTAAAAAAATGTGGCATCTATACACCATGGAGTATTACGCAGCACTAAAAAATGACAAAATCTTGGAATTTGCAGGGAAATGGATGGCACTAGAGCAGATTATGCTTAGTGAAGCTAGCCAATCCCTAAAAAACAAATACCAAATGCCTTCTTTGATATAATGAGAGCAACTTAGAATAAAGCAGGGAGGAAGAGCAGGAAGAAATGATTAACATTAAACAGAGACATGAGGTGGGAGGGAAAGGGAGAGAAAAGGGGAATTGCATGGAAATGGAGGGAGACCCTCATTGTTATACTAAATTACATATAAGAGGTTGTAAGTGGAATGGGAAAACAAACAAGGTGAGAAATGAATTACAGTAGAAGGGGTAGAGAGAGAAGATGGGAGGGGAGGGGAGGGGGGATAGTAGAGGATAGGAAAGGCAGCAGAATATAACAGTTACTAGTATGGTATTATGTAAAAATGTGGATGTGTAACCGATGTGATTCTTCAATCTCTACTTGGGGTAAAAAAGGGAGTTCATAACTCACTTGAAGCTAATGTATGCTAATGTATGAAATATGATATGTCAAGAGCTTTGTAGGGTTTTGAACAACCAATAAAAAAATAATTTCTATGTACATGTAAGTACTTACATATTTATATAAAGAACTTATATATTTATAAGGCTGTATCAGCTCATTCTAGAACATTTCAAAGAAGTCAAAAAATAAATTAAGTTTTTTTTTATTTTTGTATATATGGTTTATAAAATTGAACCCTTGTCCAATTCTCTGTTCATATTTACAAATATGTCCATATACCTCTATGCCTCTGTCTTTGTTTTCAAAACTTGAAACCTATTCTCTTTTTTCCTCCCTTCCATTTATTCAAATATAACTCTCCATTCAAATTCTATCTCCCCCAGAAGGTGTGTGCTAAGGACTCAAGCCCACACAGAATTTCCCATGACTTCTATAGGACATAGAGTTAGTACTAAGTAATTTAAAATAATTCTCTTTATTTTAAAAAGTAATTTACCCTTTTTAAGTCTCCAATAAATTAAACTGTTTCAGTGAAACTCATCTAATAAGAATTTGCGGGGCTCCCACTACTTTTTTCTGTGCTGAGGACACCATTATGAAAAGACAGACCAGGGGCTGTGGGTGCAGCTCAGCAGTAGAGCACTTGCCTAGCACGTGGGAGGCACCAGGTCCAATCCTTGGCATCCCTAAAAAATCAATAAATAAAATAAAAGTATCGGTCCATCTACAACTAAAACTTTTTTTGAAAAAAGCAGACAACGTCCTAACACCCATGGCTGTGAAATGAATATGATTTGAGTGAACCCCAAGCCTTCACATGCTGAAATTTAAACCTCTTTGGGATATATTAAGGCCATTAGTGTGAGGCTCTGATGATTGAAACCTGTTGGGTTTAAAGAAGAGAGAAACCACACAAACTTAGACACACACCTGTGTTCCACGTCTCTCGCCATGTCATGGCCATGTTATGGCTGCCTCAGAACTTTGTAGGCAAGAAGTCTATCAACAGATGCAATCCCTCAACCTTGAACCTCCAGAACTGGGAGCCAAAATAAATCTCTTTTCTTTATAAAGTAGCTTCTTTCAGATATTTTATTATAGAAGCAAAAACGGACTAATAAACCCAAGGGACCTACATTTTGTGTGAGGGAGAGTGACAACAGCAAATAAACCATTAAAGAGATAGCGTGTCAGGTAAGGATACACGTTACAAAGGAAGATGAAGCAGAATAAGGGGGACAGAGAATAAAAAGAGTAGTAGTCTCTTAAAAGGTGACATTTCAGCAGAAACACTAAGAAGTAGGGGAGTAGGCCACAAAGTAATAGGAGGCAAATTCTCTAGGATGAAGGAAGAATAGAAGGAGAGACCCTGAGGAAAGAGCAGGCTTGGCCTGTTTAGTGGCACAGTAGGGTGGATATAGTTAACAATGTATACTTATCATAAATAAATCATTAAAGTTTAAGGTAATGGATATTCTCAATACCCTCACTGGGCCATTGCCCAATTATATGTGAACCAAAATATCCCATGGTAGCTCATACATATATATGATCATTACTCATCAATCAAAAGTGAAAATTAAAAGAATTACTATTATATCTGGAATAAAAAGAGTAGGTGTGAGGAAATGAGAATGGAGAGTTAATGAGGGCTTTGTCAGACTTAGCCTATCATCTGCATGAGATGAAAGGCCAGGAAAGGGGTCTGAGCCGGGGAAAGGGAGTGGTACCAGAGTAGAAGGCAAAAAACTAGGAGGCAAGAGGTGATTATGCTCAGACCAGGGTTACAGCAGAGGAGAAGTTGAGGCATGTTCGACTCCAGACACATTCTTAAGATAGAACCTAATAATTTTGCTGCAGGACCAGAGATGGTGTGTAAGTGAAGTCTGAGACATCAGAAATGCATCATTGAGGGAGAATGAGGAGCCATCAGTAGGTACTGGCTTCAGGACTGCATATGATAGAAAGCTCAAAATAGAGTGGAAAATGCCACAGTCTGGCTGGGCACAAATCACCGAGCCGCCACAAAGCACTTTAAACAGGAAACTTTATTGCCCAAACTCCACCATCACTCCACGCACACTCCCCGGGAACTCTCCCAGCTCTCCACGGGGCTCCACACCTACTCTCTCTCTCTCTCTCTCTCTCTCTCTCTCTCTCTCTCTCTCTCTCTCACCCCTGCGAGAACTCCATTGGAACTCCAAAGTAGCGGGCCCCAGGCAGCAAGAGCGGCTCTATTGTCGGACAGTAAAGGTCTATATACAATTGAATACACAGCTTAACATAACCATCATCATCTCAATGGCTCGCTGGCATCACCTCTCAACCACTCCCTTCTGGCAAAATGCCATGCGTCATCCCGACTAGGCTGTGGCCCTCAACAGGAAAATAGTTCACAATACTACATCAGAAGTGTGGCTATGTTGAAGGCTTTGAACACATTTTCCAAAATGGCTTTAAAAGTAGACAACCAAACACATCCTTACTATATATAAATGAATGTAAGAGAAGACTTCATTGAGCAGCACATAAAATAAAAGCAAAAAATTATTCATGAACAAAAAGTTAACCCAAAAACTCTATTAACAAAACTCCAAACTTCCTTCAAGACAGAAGAATAGACATTAAAAATAAGACATACCATATTCTTGAATAGAAAGACTGACTGTTGTAAAGACTTCACATTCTATTTCATTAATGTATAAATTTAACATGATACTATCAATAAAAATTATCAAGATTCTTTCCTCTGTGGAACTAAGCAATTTGAATATACAGGTTTTGGAAGCATTTACATTCAAGAATAATCAGGAAGATTCTAAAAGGGAAGAGCAAAGAGAGAAAAAAAAGCTAGATTCATCAAAAATAGAACATATTACAATTTCTTCAAAATAAGAGTATGGTAATAATGTATGAACAGACAAACAGAACAGAAAAGAAAATTCAGATATTGTATATGGAAAAGTAGGATTGTAAGGGTCCAGCAAAACGTCGGAGGAAGAGACCACCAAGTGACCAACTCATGCAATAGCAAAAGGGGTTTATTGAGGATCCAATCCAACGCGCTGGGGCTCCGTGCTCACTCAAGTAGGGAGAGCAGCCCAGAGCCCGGGGCAGGGGTTGAGCAGTGCTTAAGTACACTTTTTGAGGAGGGCGGGGGCTTTGCATACATCAGAACAAATCATCATGAGGCGCAGGAAAATTGAACAACTCTGAGACATGATTAGCACATTCATTGGTGGGAACAGGTTGGGCGGGGGTGATTGGTCATTCCTACAGCGGGGTACACATTCAAACTGATTGGTTTTGGGCCCTGAATGCCTACGTGCCAGGCTACACAGGGTCCTAGGTTATTAAACAACCAGAGGGTCAGTGGGAATATTTACTGGGCAGTTCAGGTATTGTCCTAACAGCTACAGGAATTTCAGGTTTTGGGGGTAGCAGAGGAACTTAACAATACCTGGTCCTTTACTTTTTAACTCAGGCCTTGTAGCTTAGAAACTTTACAATGCCCGGTCTTTTACACTTTAACTTTTACATTTTAACTTCAATTTCTTTTACCCTTACAGGATGTGGGGCCTGGGGATGTGGCTCAAGCAGTAACACGCTCACCTGGCATACGTGTGGCCTGGGTTCGATCCTCAGCACCACATACAAACAAAGATATTGTGTCTGCCAAAAACTAAAGAATAAATATTTTAAAATTCTCTCTCTCTCTCTCTCTCTCTCTCTCTCTCTCTCGCTAAAAAAAAAAAAAAAGTAGGATGTGATAAGGCATATATGTATATAATCAAGGCAAAACAGTGAGGACAAATGAACATTTTAATAATGCATTGAGATAATAGAATCTAACTCCTCAAATCATTTATTAGGTTTAATACTAAAAGGATAAAAATATACATTTGAGAACAAAATCATAAAATCCATAGAAGAAAATGTGAATGAATTCTTTTATGATTTGGAACTGGCTAAAATTTTTCTAAATATGACTCAATTCTGCATCAAAGATGAAAAAATTGATAAAATTTACTATAAAAAATTCTAAGTGTCCTTTTTATTATTATTAGAGCTTTATAGTTATATGTAGTACTTGGGTTCATCCCAACAAACTCAAACATGCATGGAAATTGATTTCAGTTCAAGATCCCCCTTTCCCTTCCCCCTTTTCTCTCCTGACCTCCCTCCTGACCTCCCTCCTGACCTCCCTCCCCTCTCATTCTCCTTACTCTACTTTACTAGACTTTCTTTCACTTGCCTAGTAATTTATATTTGTTTTTTGTTATCTTATCCTCCTATCCCCCTTTCCTTTATTTTGCTTAGGCTTCTGTATATGAGAGAAAATATTCAAACTTTTTTTTTGAGGGGGGATATGCCAGGGATTGAACTCAGGGGCACTTAAACACAGAGCCACATCCCAAGCTCCACATTGTATTTTATTTAGAGACAGGGTCTCACTGAGTTGCTTAGCACCTCAGTTTTGCTGAGGCTGGCTTTGAACTCATAATTCTCCTGCCTCAGCCTCCAGAGCCACTAGGATTACAGATGTGTGTATATTCAATCTTTGAGTTCTGAGTCTGGCTAATTTCTTACCATGATATTCTCCAGCTCCATCCATTTACTGGTAAATGCCATAATTTCATTCTTCATGGCTGAGTAGAACATATATATCTGTGTGTGTGTGTGTGTGTGTGTGTGTGTGTGTATACACATATACATGAATGGATATATATTTATATCACAATTTCAATCCATTCATCTATTGATAGGTAGGCATCTGTGTTGATTCCATAATTTAGCTATTATGAATTGTGCTGCTATAAACATTGAGGTGGCCATGACACTATAGTATACCAATTTTAAATCTTTGGGGAAAATACCAAGGAGTGGGATAGGCAGATCATTCATCTGTGGTTTCATGGCTAGTTTTCTAAGAAATCTCTTCACTGCTTTCCAGAGCAGTTGTACTAGTCTGAAGTCCCACCAACAATGTACAAGTGTACCTTTTTTCCCCACAACCTCACCAGCATTTATTTTTGTTCATATTCTCTCTCTCTCCTCCCTTTGCCCCCTCTCTCTTTCTCTTTTGTACCAGGGATTGAACCCAGGGGTGCTTAACCACTGAGCCATATCCCCCAGTCTTTTTAATATTTTATCTAGAGAGTGTCTTGATAAGTTGCTTACGGCGTCCCTAAGTTGCTGAGGCTGGCTTTGAAATCACAATCCTCTTTCCTCAGCCTCCCTAGTCACTAGGATAACAGGCTTGCGCCACCACACCAGACTCTTGTCCATATTCTTGATCATTGCCATTCCGAATAGAGTGACATAAAATCTGAGTGCAGTTTTGATTTGCATTTCGCTGATTGCTAGAGATATTGAACATTTTTTCATATATTTATTGGCCATTTGTGTTTCTTCTTTTGAAAAGTCTCTTGTTTTGTTATTTTGTCCATTTACTGATTGTGTTATTTGTAGTTGTTGTTTTAGTGTTAAGTTTGTTTTGAGTTCTTTATATATTCTGGATCTTTAATCCTTTATTGGAGGAGTAGCTGGAAGCTCTCTCTTCACTCTCTGAATTGTTTCCTTTGCTGTGCAAAAACTTTTTGGTTTAATCGCATCCCATTATTGATTTTGGTTTTATTCCTTGCATTTTAGGGGTCTTGTTAAGAAAGTCAGTGCCAGCACTCACATGATGAAGTGTGGATCCTATGTTTTCTTCTAGAAGTTGTAAAGTTGTGGTTTAATTCTGAAGTCTTTGATCCATTTCAATTTGAGTTTTGTTGGGGGTGAGAGATAGAGGTCTAATTTCATTTTTCTACATACTGCTCTCCAGTTTCAAAGGTGGTCTTTTCTCCAAGATATATTTTTGGTGCCTTTGTCAAATGTCAGGTATGTGGATGGTCTCTCTGTCTTCTATTCTATTTCATGTCCATATTTTATGCCAATATCATGTGGTCTTGCTACTTACTACAGCTTTGTAGTATAAATTCAGATTGGGTACTGTGATGCCTTCTGCTTTGCTTTTCTTGTTTCGTGCTGCTTTGGATATTCTGGGCCTCTTATTCTTCCAAATGAATTTAAAAATTGTTTTTTCTAATTCTGTGAAGAATGTCATCGGTATTTTGATGGGGATTGCATTGAATCTGCCTGGTGTTTTTGGTCGTGTGGCCGTTTTGGTAATATTAATTCTGCTATCCAAGAACATGCAATGCCTTTCCATCTTCTAAGGTCGGCTTTAATTTCTTTACTCAGTGTTCTATCATTTTCATTGTAGAGTTCTACTACCTCCTTGGTTAGATTAATGCCCAAGTATTTAATTTATTGAGGTTAATGTAAATGGGATGGTTTTCCTTATTTCTGCCTCAGCTGAATCACTGTTGCAGTGTAGGAAAGCTATTAATTTAGGGGTGTTTGATCTTGTATCCTGCTACATTGCTAAATTTATAAGCACTAAAAGTCTTTGGTGGAGTTTTTTGGGTCTTGTAGATATAAGATCATATTGTTGGTGAGCAGAAATAGTTCGACTTCTTCTTTTCCTATCTGTACCTCTTTGATTTCTGTTTCTTGCCTGATCTCTCTGGCTAATCTTTCAAGGACTATATTGAATAGGAGTAAGAATGGATAGCCTCAACTTGTTCCTAAATTTAGATAAAATGCTTTTACTTTTTCTCCATTTAACATGATGTTAGCTTTGAGTTTGTCATAAGTGACCTTTATGATGTTGAAGTTTAATAATGTTTTTCATCTCTGATCTTGTTGATTTCCTTTCTGATCCCTAGTTTCTCCAGTGTTTTGTTTTATTTTGAATTTTATTTTATTTTACCTTTTATAGATTTAAAGGCATATACAATAGTGTCTCTTTTTTAATTTGTTCCTTTTAAATATGCATAACAGTAGAGTGTATTTTGACATGTATACCTGGGAGTATAAGATTAAGATTCCACTCTTATGGTTGTACATAATGTTCTTCGGTGTTTTTAACACAAATGGGCACTGGATTTTATCAAATGCCTTTTCTGCATCTATTAAGATGATCATGTGATTTTCGTCCTTAATTCTGTTTAAGTGATGAATTATATCTATTGATTTGTGTATCTGGAATCATCATTGCATGACTAGAATGAAACCCACTTCTTCATAGTGTATTATCTTTTTGATGTGTTTTTGAATGCACTTTGCTAACGTTTTATTAAAGATTTTTGCATCTATGTTCACCAAGGATATTGGTCTTTAGTTTTCTTTCCTTCATTAATCTTTGTCTGGTTTTGTTATGGGGATTATACTAGCTTCTTAAAAAGTGCTTGGGAGTATTCCCTTCCTTTCAATTTCATGGAATAATTTGAGAAAGTCTGGTGTTAGTTCCTCTGTAAAGGTCTAATAGAACTCAGAATCCATCAGGTCTTGGGCTTTTCTTTACTGAAAGGCTTTTAATTACTGTTTTAACTTTATAACCTGATATTGGTCTGTTCAGATTTGTCTAAAATGTGTCTAAAAATGTGTCAATGGATGCCAGCTTTTCCAGATAATTGGAGTATAAATTTTCCAAATAGATTCTGATAATCCTCTGGATTTCAGATATCTCCTCTTTTGATATCTCCTTTTTCATCTCTGATCCTATTGATTTGCTTCTTTTCACTCTTTCTTTTGGTTAGTTTTGCTAAGTGTTTGTAAATTTTATTTATCTTTTCAAAGAAGCAACTCTTTGTATATTTATTTTGTGTATTATTTTCTTATTATCAATTTACTAGATTGTGGCTATGATCTTAACCATTTCTTCTCTTCTACTGGTTTGGGGGTTAATTCATTCTTTTTCTAAGGTCTAGAGGCAGAGCACAAGCTTACTTATTTGGGATCTCTCTAATTGTTTCATATAGGTGTTCAGTGCTATAAATAGTCCTCTTAGAACTGCTTTCATACTGTCCCAGAGATATTGGTATGTTGTCTTTGTTCTCATTTGTTTCTAAGGATTTCTTGATTTCTATTGTCATTTCTTCTTTCGTCCATTCTTCATTTAAGAGAGTATTGTTGAATCTCCATGTGTTTATGTGGTTTCTATTATTTTTCTTGCTGTTGATTTCTAGCTTCATTCCATTATGGTCTGATAGGATACGTGGGATGATATCAACTTTTTGGTGTTTGTTAAGATTTTCTTTGCGGCCTAGAATATTATCTATTTTGGAAAAGGTTTCAGGGGCAGCTGAGAAGAAGGTAAATTCAGCTGTTGGGATGAAATATTCTGTAGATGTCCATTAGGTCTACTTGCTTTATAGTGTTGCTTAGGTTGGAGAGCTTTGATTTTATGTGTTGATGACCTGTTTCTTGGTGATAAGGGTGTATTGAAATCCCCCAGTATTATTGTGTTGGAGTCTATGTGGGATTTAATGTCATGGAGTATTTTTTCCATGTAATTGGGTGTGTTGAAATTTGTGGCATAAATGATTATTATCATTATGCTTAGGTGGGACTGGTTAGGACATACCGTCAGTTCACATTTTGTCCATTATAACTAGTTTGATGCGCTCCCAAGGTACCGCTTCTGCAGTATTCTGTGAGGGAAGTTCTAGCAGGTGGCACTGAGGTCTAATCAGGCCTCCTTGGGCTTTGTGCCTTGGGACCTTCTTTGGAGAGATTAGACTGACCCTCCCCTAGAGCTAGATAGTAGCCGATCACTTCTGCAGGTCTCATCTCAGGTGCCTCCCAAGAAATCCAATTGCAGAGTATGGGGGAGGGGGCAATCCTTCACTCATTGTTGCCCAGGAGTACAGCCTTCCTGGAATTAGTCCCTGAGTGTCTTCACCCCTGTACCCTCAGACTCTTGCCTACTTCAGCTGGTCCCAGGAGGCACTAGACACAAAGGCTCCGCTTTGCCCTTCTAACTCTGATTCCCCTGAGTACCATCTACTCCTTACCCATTTCTCTCACAGTCAGCCAAACTCAGTCTAAGTCCCTCAATAGGTGCCTGCCAAGATATGGTGGCTGTGTGTGTTCTGTTTTGTTGTTTTATTTTTCTCATCTCCTGGGTCCCACAGACATGGCGGTGGGACACTAGCTCCAACCTGGCTCCTGCTTCAGCTCTCCATGGCCAGCTGAGACGCAGAGCATGCTTTTTAAGTGCCAGTGTACAGTGCAGCCTCAGGGTCCAATAAGTCTAGGCAGGGTTTTTGATCTCAGTTTCTCCACACCAAGCCACTCCAAGGAGCAGCTTGGAACGCAACTTCCTCTACCCTTTGCCTGTGACCAATCCCCTCTAGCAGCCCCCTGTGGTGAGCTTTCTTCATTGTCCTTAAGCTTAGTTCATTGTCCCTAAGTTTCTGAGTCCCTAAGCTGGTTGGAGTGCCAAATATTAAATTTCAGTGACCTTGCTGAGAATCTATATACCCACTGCTTTGGTCTCACACCATGGTGCAGCTTAGAACACCACTTCCTCTACACCGCTGTCTTCCTCTAAACATCCCAAGTGTCTTTGGACTCCCCAAAATAAATAAATAAACAAATTAAAAGGACAGGAGACATATGATTTTTAAATATAATAAAGATTAAAAATTAATATAAAAGTTACCTTTAAAAAAATGAAAAAGTATTGCCATAATTTGAATCTGGAATTACTCCCCAAAATGTGTTAGAATTGTTCTCCAATGTGGTACTACTGGGAGTTGGTAAAACGCTTACGAGTGGGGCCTATGAGAGGTCTTCAGATCATTAGGGGCATAACCCTGAAGGGGATTTGGGACCTTGGCCCCCTTTTCTCTCCCTACCTCCCTTCCTGCCTTCTACCCTGGTCCATAAGCTAAACAGTTTTGCCATTTTGCTCGCATGCACTCCGCCATGAAATGCCCCCTCACCACAAGCCCAAAAGCAATGGAGCCAATTAATCAAGAACTGAAACCTCCAAAACCATGAGCTTAAATAAAACAACCTCTTTCTCTTTATAAGTTAATTATGTCAAAGACAGACAGTTTCGTTCAAAAAATAGGCACCCCAAGAAAGTAGTAAGAGAACAACTTTTTAAGATCATGGCTAAATGAAGTTTTAAACAAAACCCCCACAATTCTTCAACTCTAGCTGACTCCCCCTTGTATTCTTGTTGCAACTTGTTCCCTCACATGTCTCCCAATAGGGTAGGTTTATGGCTAAGTAGCTGTTCTGCAGCTTCAGGTTCCTTAGATATTTATGCTATTGTTTTGTGAAATCACTCTTTGCTCCAAGGGAGCCATGCATTTGTTCTGGGGACACAAAACACTCCACGATTGGCAAGTGATGGCAGATCCCATCTGCTGCTGACATTGCCAAACTGTAATTGTCATCGTCGCATCACTTCAGCTCCTCTTGACTAAATGCATTTCTAATTCCCCTCTTTGTCCCTTATTCTACCTCCCCTGCTCCCAAAAGGATTAATTTCCTTCAATAACAATCTTGGAATTATCGTCTACTGTTCCCTCATGACCTGCACAGCAATACACATTCATTATTTATGAGTTGAAACACCTCCAAACACTGAATGGAACACTCAGTGTAATCCAGGTTTCACATCTGTAGGGGGGGCTAGGAAATCCTATCCCCTTCTGCTTCTTTGGGTGGTATGAGTGTAGCAGCCAGTCCTAGCACTCTGCCAAGAGACACACTCACCTTGCTGATCATTTCGTAGTTTACTGTCAAGGCATGAAAATCCCATCAAGAGCTTTTCAGAAAGTCTAAACATCCACCTAGGATTTTTGAACGAGGACGGGTATTTGTTAAATGACCTTGCCTATCTTGAAGGTGATTGACAGTCTATAAAACTGAGTTGTCTTCACAATCTGAATCACAATCTGATTCATAATCCACCCCATGTCTTTTGGTAGAGTCAGATAAAGTCGTCAGCTCATAGTAATCCACAAGTGGCTGTCTCAAATACTTTGTAGAATGCCGTATAAAGCACTTTTCTTCCAAAAAGTCTCAAGGAACTGCTCAGCACGGTCTGAAACATATCCCGACATTAGTATTCAAGTCAAATGTCACCTCTTCACTCGCAGGAAGACATAAAATATATTGATGGAAATTTTAAGCTCATTTCTCAGCCATGATTCACTTTATTAATGATGGAAAATCGATCATACCAGAAACTATAAATAGAAAATTCCCTTTCATGCTATCCTTAGACCATCTCTAAGTGTAGATTTAAAATAAATAAATAAACTGAGACAACAAGCAAGGACATTTTGGCCAGTCCCAGTTTTTAAAAATCACCAATGAAGCAAGAAAGACAATTGCAAAAGATTTGAGATTCAGCTGCCATTTGAAATTCTTAAAGATATATTGACTTTTCAGAAGTTAAATAGTTTTATCATCCATTCTGAGACTATTTTCCATCAACATTTTATTTATTAACTTGGTGGCACACAAAGAAAATAATTAGAAGCATACCCCAAGATGTTAAAAATAACAGAAATTAGGTTGCAGTAACACTGGTAAAATACTCAAAACAATTAGAGGGGAAAGAGTTTCAAGACAATCCTACTGAGAGTAACGCAAACATTGTATAATTGTATGATGAGAGAATTCACAAACACCTAAGACACAATCCAAACAGACCAGATGCAATGTCACAGTAATGACTTGAAAGTCATTGTATGTTCATAAACAGAAACAGCTCATCTGGTTGTCACTGATCTGCAGGAAGATTCTAGCAAAGTCACAATGGAGAGTTTGCAACCTAGAAATGGAAGAAATGAGAATTCCGCAATGCTTATGCAGCACTCTCCCAAGAGAAAAACACTAAACCCAGGGAAACAAACTACCCCCAGAGAAACCAAGACCATAGATCTTGAGAGAGGCAGTTTTGGACTCTGTCTGGGTTTGAATCCAACCCCGTAACTCCCCAGCCCTGTAACCTTGCGAGAGTCACTTACACTCTGATTCTTCCATTTTCTCATCAACTTAGTGGAGAGGATATTTTGTAGGAAGCTGCCTCGTGGGATTACCGGCAGGATTTCTGAATGAATGAAAGTAAAGCTTTGCCAGGCAAAGTGGTGCACACCTGTAATCCCAGCTACTTGGGAGGCTGAGGTGGAGGATCGCAAGTGGGAGGCCAGCCTGGGCAATTTATGGAGACCCTGTCTCAAAAACTAAAAAAATGACTGGAGATGTAGCTCAAAGGTAGAGCACCCCTGGGTTTAATCCTCAGTTCCAATAAAAAAAAAAGAAGAAGAAAAGTATTTATAAGGTGCCTGTCGTAATAATTAGTTAACACTGTCATATATTATTATAACTCCACCATGGATCGAGGATGACTTGAAATCTCTAAGGTTGCCTGCCTCCCTTTGCTGTTGTTCCATGAGTACCAAACAACCTCTCAATTATTAATTTGGTCTCACAGGTATCATGATGCTACAAAAAAAGATACCTTGAGTGATGTTATGAATATTTCTCCTCATCTTCCTTGACTCCATTGTGAATTGATAAATTGGCAGTCTGCTTCCCATATTTTAGTCTTTTATAGAAGTGATTCACATAAGGCCAGCCTCTCTCATGCTACTTATCTTCAGGAGTCTGACAAAGCCAGGTCTTGGAATCTACAAGATTCATCAACATAATGTCTCCTGGTGAGAACTTCACACCTTCGCACCTTCTCCTGAGGGTACCCAGACTGACAAATTTCCCTTTTCCTATCCACAATGTCAACTAGAGTATCCATGCACTGGAATAAATAAACATTGTTTACCTGTTATTCTGAGTTTTGTTAATTATAATTTAAGTCTGAGGAGGTTGATTCTTAAGATTCATCTTACTTTAAATACAAATGGATGATTTACATCTTTTGTATCAAACAAATTATAACTGATTTTTCATCTTAAAAACAGACACTTCAAGAGCTGATTTAATCAATTAATGTGACTTTTTAACAAGATTAATTTTTAATATTTATTGCTTAGTTGTAGTTGGACACAATACCTTTATTTTATTTATTTTTATGTGGTGCTGAGGATTGAACCCAGGGCCTCGCACATGCTGGTGAGTGCTCTACCACTGAGCCATGACCTCATTTACTTTTGAGCTGTTTAAGAGCAGAAGAAATGGGGATGGAAGACTGGGAGGGAAGCAGGTATCCATGAAATTGAATTAATGTCATCTAAGGCCGGGATATCTTCTCTTGCCTCACGTTCTTGCTGGTTACAGCAGCACACCTGTGTCATTCTGCTCACTCACTGGTTCCACAAGTGTTTATTAAGCGTTATCATGTAGGAGGCACTGTACTCAGGTCAGGAGGCACATCAGCGATTGAGGCAGACACGGCTCCCTTCCCCTCCCTCCCCTTTGCCCTATCTAAAATTCCTCCATTCCTCCCATGCTCCCCCCACTCCATCACCATTATGAGTCAGCATCCTCATATGAAAGAAAACATTCAGCCTTTGGTTTTTTGGGATTGGCTTACTTCATTTAGCATGATATTCTCCAACTCTATCCATTTACCTGCAAATGCTATGATTTTATTATCTTTTAATGCTGAGTTATATTCCATTGTGTATATATACCAAAGTTTCCCTATCCATTCATCTACTGAAGGGCATCTGGATTGGTTCCACAATTTAGCTATTGTGAATTGTGCTTCTATAAACATTGATGTGGCTGGACAAAGGCGCCAAAAACATATTTTGGAGAAAAGATAGCCTCTTCAACAAATGGTGCTGGGAAAACTGGAAATCCATATGCAACAAAATGAAATTAAGCCCGTCTCTCACCATGAACAAAACTCAACTCAAAGTGGATCAAGGACCTAGGAATTAAACCAGAGACCTTACGTCTAATGGAAGAAAAAGCAGGCCCTAATTTCCATCATGTTGGATTAGGCCCCAACTTCCTTAATAAGACTCCTATAGTGCAAGAATTAATCCAAGAATCAATAAATGGGAGGGACTCAAAATGAAAAGCTTCTTCTCAGCAAAAGAAACAATCAGGTGAATAGAAAGCCTACAGAATGGGAGCAAATCTTTACCATAAGCACATCAGATAGATATATAAAGTATATGATATATAAAGCACTCAAAAACCTTAACACCTGAAAAACAAAAACCCAATAAATAAATGGGCTAAAGGACTGAACAGACACTTTTCAGAAGAGGATATATAATCAATCAACAAATATATGAAGAAAAGTGCTCAACATCTCTAGCAATTAGAGAAATGCAAATCAAAACTATTCTAAAATTTCATCTCACTCCAGTCAGAATGGCAGCTATTATGCCTTCAAACAACAATAAGTGTTGGCGAGGATGTGGGAAAAAGGTACACTCATACACTGCTGGTGGGACTGCAAATTGGTGCAGACAATATGGAAAGCAGTATGGAGATTCCTTGGAAATCTGGGAATGGAACCACCATTTGACCCAGCTATCCCTCTTCTCGGTCTATACCCAAAGGACTTAAAAACAGCATGCTACAGGGACATGGTCACATCAAAAACTGTTCCTTTGATCAGTATGAGTGTAGGGTTGGGGACCTTGAGCTGTTCTGGTGCCTCTTTTCTGATCGCAGATCTTCTCTTGGTGTCATTACCATCATGGCCAGGGACAGTAACTGGCAGGCATGGACAGCAAAAGTTTATTGTCCTGCATCTATAACAGAAGGGTAAGAAAAGGATCTGAGTTCAATATGCAAGTTCAATATTATAAATATCACAACCCCGGGGCTGTGGTGGGAAATGAAGAAGAGAGAGGTCCATCTTAAGGGCTTGACCTGAGGAGGGAGAGCTTCAGCATGCCCAGCTCCAGCGGTGAGTGGGCCTGTGTATTGTGGGTTTTGCAGGCCAGAAGTGCTGTGGGCAGATGAAGTCAGAGAAATGTCCAGGGTGCAGGCTGCAGTGCCTAGAACTTGGTATTCTCAATGAGTGAGGTTGGAGCAGAGTAGGTGGCAGTGACTTGTCACATGTGTAGAAGAAGATGTGTTGCTGGTGACAGAGAAGGGAACCTCCTTAGCATGACTAGGTGTGGGAATTTGGGGTCAGGATCACCTGGGGGGTCATGCCAAAGCTTCGGAATGTCAGCCTTTGCATGTATGTGAATAGGGAGCTAAAGGGGTTCTTGGCAGTATTTCTATGGATGTGCAGTAGACACCCTAATGCTGCAGGTGTCCAGCTGCAGAGGAGACATGTCCAGTGTGTGCCAGTGCTGAGTCAAGTACATCATTACAACCAGACCCGCACCAAGCTTCCAGAGGCCAGGGCCTCTCCAGGCTGTCATGAAGCACTCAAGTGCACACTCTTGTATCTGAGTCTGTTTTGTGTAGTGGCAGTCAGGATCAAAATTTTCAGTGTATCTGCCTCTTCCACCCAGAAAGGCAGCCTGCATCCCAGAGCACACTTGGCACGCAGGTCCCTGGCCCATTGCTCTCATCTCAGTGAGTTGAGAGTGTGTCTGTGCATAGGCAGTTTGGTCCTTTGACCTGAGTGGAATGTGGCTCCCCAGGGGGAGGGGGGATGGCAGGTACAGGCAGACATTTGTACCAGGATTGTTCTAGTAGCACATTGCAAAAACCCAGGGGGTATATGGAGGCCACACTCAGGTAGCAGGATAACAAGATTGTGCCCTTGTATATACAGCTGAGGTTGCTCCTGAATGTCCTCGACTGCTGTCCTTTGTGTAGCTCCTCCAAAATCAGTTCTCTGATGAAATTTCTCTCATCCTGATCCAGGTGACCTGCCAGGAGAAGATTACGGGCATCATCCACAGGGCCTTGACCACTATTTTCTCAAGAACAAGAATCCAGAAGACTTTGAGCTGCTCAAAATGGTCTCTCAGCATGAGAATAAGTGTGACAATCAGATAATTGGGAGAAATGATGCACAGTGGGCTCAAGATAACTCACAGCCAAGAGAAAGTGGGCCTTGGCCCCCAAAACAGCCAGTGTGGTGGGCCTGGTGCAGGAAACCAACTGCAGTGATGCTCGAGTCAAATCTGCAGGTTCTCAAAGAGGCCCCAGGGGGCTGCTAGACCTCCCTAAATGTGTCCTGCCCTGAACCTTGGCAGGCATTGCAAAGCTAATATCCATGAGGGGCAAAGAAGAAGGGCTCAGTCAATCAGCAGTTGGTTTATAGCTCACTGATAAGGATGCCTTCAGATGGGATCAGCACTGATGTGGACTGACGCAGCACATGTTAAAATCCATGGGCAGGACATGAGAAGTCCCGCCTAGTCACAGGAATGTCAGGATTGCAGCAACTGGGAAGAGGACTCAGTGAAGAGGAAGTCAAGGCCAGGGGATAGTGTGTTTGGGATGTTTTTGGAGCAATTCCAAGTCCTCTGTGCCTGGGTGTCCATCTCCCAAAGATATCAGAATGACCAGGTAATTATTTCTGCCAGCATCAAAGAAGGGCATCTGAAGATCATAGGCCACAATGCTGAGCTGTCCACACTGCCAGTGCTCTTCCTTTCTTGTGAGCCAGACACTCCTAGCCTCCACCATCCCAGCCTGTCCACAATAGAACCCACTATCTTTAGGGCATTTATGGTCAGTTTTCCCATTTTCACACACCAAGTCGGTTCGCTTAGCTCTATCTTACACATGAGGAAGACTGAGGTCCAGATAGTCCAAGGAGCTGGGCAAGGTAACAGTGGCTAGGAATCTCAGTGCTTGGGAGGCTGTGCAGGAGGACCAGAAGTTCAAAAGAGCCTCGGAAACTTAGTGCCTGCCAGTGCTGAGTCAAGTACCTCATTACAACCAGGCCCACACTGAGCTTCCAGAGGCCAGGGCCTGGTTCAGGGGAGCCTGAATCAAAGTAAAAAGGCCTAGAAATGTGTCTTAGTGCAGGGACTCTGGGTTCAATCTCTGGTAAAAAAATAAAAAAATTTTAAAAAATAAGCCAGTCAATAAGGAATTACAAAACTGAGAGTCTATGAAGGTGATTTCAGAAACAGACACTTTCAACCCAAGCATCAGTTGAGAGCAGGCTCCAGACCAGGGGAGATTTGTGTGTAACAGACATCAAAATGGAGGACTACCGGGGGCCTGGAACCCACTAGGTGTGATGGCATCTATGCCTTATGGCAGGAGGGTGGCAGTGATGCTGGCCCTCTCCTCGATCTTGGAAACCTTGTTTTCACTGGGGAAGCTTTTTGGAGGTGGAATCTATTTTAGCAATCCTGGTCCAGATGAGGTGCTGACTACCATGGGTAGAAGCCTATCCAGAATGCGGTGTCTGTTAGGAAGTCTTTCCTGACTGTGACAATGACAAAGAAAGGAAGTTACTTGTCAAGTCTTGGTTTCACTCCTGGCCATTGATTGAGAACTGATTTCATCTTGGGGTTCTGAACAGAGGCTGCATCTGGGCAGAAGAGTGTGATAGATTTGAATTCTTCAGAGGACGCCCCACCATTGCCAGAGAAAGAAGGAGAAGGAGGAGGAGGAGAAAGAGGACACTCCTGAGTGGGGAGAGTATCAAAGATGAAGAGCAGGAGGAAGAAGAAGAAAAAGAAGGAGGCAAAACAGAAGGAAGGGTGGAGGGAGATACACAGAAGAGGAACAAAAAGAAATCATGTAAGAACAAGAAAAAGACCCAGAAAGAACTAAAAGATGATGCAGGACAGAAAGAAGATCCAGAAGTAGAACAAGAACCAGAATAAAAGTACCAAGCAGACAGCTCATGATGAGAAACAAGGGGGAGGAGAGCGAACCTATAGAGTTCTCAGGGCACCACCCTGCTGAAGTCCTCCATATCCATGCCCAACTACCTCTGATGGATACCACCTCCCCTCTGTGTATTCATCCATGAGTGGATTCATCCAGGGCAAGGGGATGAATTGACCCACCATCCAACACTTCCCTGAATGCCCATGTGTGAGCATGGCTGCCCTGGGGAGAAAGGCCTAAGCACAGGAGCCTTTGGGGCCAATCCTGATGCAAAGCCTAGCAGTGTCTCTATGGCAGGTCCAACCTGCACTGAGAAGTTCTGGGGCCCAGGTGCTGTTTCCATTGTCAGGTGCTCCTTTGGTTTAGATCCTGTGCATCATCTTCGTTCATGGAAGAATCGTTGAGGGAGTCTTTGGTGGCACTGTAGCTGGATTGGAGGGCTCTCAAATCTGGTGCTGGCCTGCCCTGGCAGAGACTCTCGGGGGTTGGGGGTGTCTGTGGTATAATCCATGAGTGTCACCTACCAATCGCCTCCACCTCTCTCTGCAGAAGTAAAGGTCCCTGACCATGCAGTCATGTATCTGTCCATGAATCCCGGAATAAAGTATCATTTCATCCCGAGAAAACATCCCACCATCAAGAGGAAACAAGCAAGGGAAAGGAGGAAAACACCTACCTTATTCAAGCTGTACTTGTGCTGCCATTCCACATCCACCTAGGGAAATAAGAAGCCTCATCACCTGGACATATGTGCTGGAAGCCCATAGAGCCAACTGACAGGCTGGGCTAGCTTTCGTTTCTGGGTTTGCTGATGTTGCTTCCCCCACATTCTCAGAATCAACCTGCAAGTCCTCCAGGCGGCTTTCCCACAAGCAGGTGGGAGATACCTGCTTAATTCGCGTCCACTTAGAGACACAAAGCCCAAAGACGTCCAAGACTGTCCTGGTAAGCCTGGGAGCAGGGGTGTCCCCTGGTGCTTACCCCTGGGCAGGAAACAAATACTAATCCAATACCATGAACTACTCATGAGCCCTCTTGAATTGGACCTTCTGGTTGGTCAGGAGGATAGATAGGAATAAAGGAGGCAGAGGTCAGTGTGAAGGACTTGACCCGAGATGAGGGAGAGCAGCAGCATGTCCACCACCATGACTGAGGGAGTCTGTGTGTCGGGTGGCAGCGTGCAGTCCAGAAGAGCAGGGGCAGGTATTGGTGGCCGATTAAAACAGGATAGGACTTAGGGTTCAGATTCCCCTGTATGGGATGCTGGCGTCCATGGAGGAGGACAGCAGTATGAGGTTCTGCATGTTTTTTCAACAAGGAGCTGAGAGGGTCTCTCTGCAGAATCGATAAGGATGTGGAGTAAACACATGAAATGTCCAGGTAACCTGCAGGACAGGAGCCTTTTCCAATGACCACCCTTGCCGGATGAGGTGCCCTCCTACACCCCAGCCAGCATTGAGCCTCTGGAGGCCAGGAGCTCTCATGGCTGTCTTTCAGCACTCCTGTGTGTGGTCATGTTCCTGGGTCTGTTTTGGGCCCTGGCAATCCAGACCAAAGCCCTCTAGGTTTTGTGTCTGGGCCACCCCAAATGCCGCCTGCATCCTCAGGCAGACCTGGGATCTTGGAGGCCACTGTCCCATTCCTCCCAACTTGTGAGATGAGATTGCATCTGTGTACAGGGAGTGGGGTCCTTTCACTTTGAGTGGAGTGTGGCTCCACAAAGAGCAATGGCAGGTCCAGAAAGTCCTATGTACAAGGATTGGGCTAGTAGCCTATGGGAAGAGCGCAGGCGATGAGCAGGAGGCCAGCCTCAGGTGGTAGGGTCATGGATGGTGCCCTTGTATTTAGAGTGGAGGTACCACCAGAATGCCCATGTCCACTGTCCTTGAGTAGTCACTTCAAGGCCCATTTCCTGAAGGCCTGTCTCCCATGCTGCTCCAGGCGACCTGCCACGATAGGGCTCCTGTCGTCATCCGCAGGGCCCTCAAGCTACACTTGCTTACTCAGGAGAAGCCGGAGGATAATGAGCTGGGCCAAATCATCTCTAACCATTGGAGTAAGTGGGACAGTCAGATGGTCAGAAAGTGGACTCAGGTCAACTCATAGTAGTCTCTGACTCTTGTACACTCAAAAGTGTGTGTGGGCTCTCGTGCACAAAGAATACTGAATTCGAGCTGGTGTAAAGTCTCTAGGTGTGACTCTAATGTGACTCCCAGCAGGTGTCCTCCCCTGGTCATGAACAGGCATCCAATGCTGACATCAGGAGTAGCAAGGAGGAAAGCCTCTTTCCAGAGAATGTAGGGCCCCACGGCTCTCTGATAGGAGTGGTAAGAGGAACATGGGAATGCATGGGCTAAAGATGGAACTGGCACTTTTGTGGACTGAATCAGCAATATTGAAAGCCTTCTGTGTGACCAGAAAATGACTGCCTGGGCAGAGCATGGCCAGGATTCTAGCAAGCAGTAACAGGATGAAATTGGGAAGAGAGAACAGGCTGGGAGACAGGCTGAATCATCTGTGTTTGGACAAATTCCCTGGTTGTCTGTACCTGAGTCCACCTGCCCAGAAGTGATCACAATAGCCAGGTTATGACCCTAACTGAAGTCACATGAGGGCTTCCTGAGCACATCGGCCACAAAGCTCATCTGTTAATAATGCCAGCGCTTTTTGGTTGGTTGGTTGGTTTTTGTGAGCCCAACATCCACAGCAGCCATGATCCCAGCCTATGTACACTGAAGACCACCATCCCTATGAGTTCTAGGATCAGTTTTCTCCCATCTTAACCTACTGTTAGGTCAGTAGAGTCTATGGAAGAGGAAGTCAGTCTGGGACCTTGGTAGCCTACGAAATTCATAGCAGAGATCCCCTCATCAACGCAGAAGGGATGGAGAACAGGCTCTAGGTTAGAGGAGGGCGACAGGAAACAGGTGTGCAGAGGAAGGAGAAGCGGGCTGTTGTATTCCCCCACTTGGGGTCATGGCACCACTGGACCATACACCATGTTGGAGGGAAGCAGTCCCTTTGCTGGTCTTTGGAACCATTGTTCTCAGTAGGGCAGCATTTGGAGAGTGGCCTCCATTCTCGGAAGCCTGGTCCACATGGAGGCGGGCTCCACCAATGCAGAAACATGGCTCTAATGTGGTATCTGTTCTGGTCAGCCTGTCCTCACAGTGGCCATACTTGAGGAAAATAACTCAGAGGAGGAATCCTAGGCCTTTTCTCCGGGTTTCACAGCTTTCTCTTTGGTTGTGCAGTGAGACTGTCCATAAAGCTCTAGTGTGTGGCAGTGGAGAGCTCCTCAGCCCTTGCCAAACAGGCATAGAATGGGAGAGAGAATGAGGCTGGGAGAGAGGGAGAGAGAGAAAGACAGAGGAGAGGAGGACCTCTACTTGGAGAATGAGGATTCAGTGGAGCCAACAGGGACAAGGTACTATTGCCCAGGGCCCAACCCTGTTCAGGTCTTCCAACCATACCCAACCTTTCTTCCAGTCCCTCCCACCTCCCAGTAGTGTGTTCATCTTGAATGAGAATTTCATGATGACATCACAGCACTCACCATCCAATGCTTCCCTCCAAAGCCACCTATGAAGACGGCCCATGTGGGGTCTGAATCTTCAGCACAGGAGCCTTTTGTGGGAGATTTCAGATGCAAACCCTAGGGGTGTGCTTTGGAAGATGCAAGAGGACCTGGGATGTTCTGGAGTCCAAAGCCTTTGGAAGGAATAGACATTAGGTCTGTTGAAGTGCTCTGCCTAGTTTTTGCTCAGGAAGGACTGTGGAGACTGTCTTTGTTGGTTTGGTGCTGAATTGGAGAGCTCCCAGGTCTGTGGCTCAGGTCGTTTCTGGCCGAGCTTCTCATATTTTGGGGTGTTCCATGTTGTACCTCTTGCATGCCAACTTCTTCCCATATACTCCTCTCCTCCCAGAGCTGAAGATTCCTCACCATTGCAATGTTTTTTATGCTATGAACCCTCACATTGAATACGACTTTGTGCTGAGGAAGAGGACCATCTCTAAGAAGAAGGATGAGTGGATCCAGCCCAAACCTACCCCTTATGATGCAAAAGAGGCTCAAGCTCTCCATAGGATCCTTCTAAGAACATTCTTCTGCTGTTTGGTTGGGCAGTGCTGAAGCATCCTATGATCATTTACATTTATTAATATTTGCTTCAAAATTTTGAAGTTGCCAATCTATAGTGTGGCATTAGATATTTGTTATATATTCCCTTTAGTAACATATTCATTACTATATCATATATTTGTTATTTAAACTAAGCACTTTTTAAAATATAATTTTTTTGTTATCTGATCTACTTTGATGATTTGAGTGTATTAATTGCAGTAGTTGATTCCTGGAAGAAACATATAAGCCCAAAGGAAGAAATGTTTCATTTGATCACAAAGAAATTTTGTTTTTAGGAGTTTGACAGATGGTATTAAATGAGTTAATTTTCCAATGGGAGCAATGAAATATCAGGCATTATGACACAAACACAAAGAAAGACACACAAACAAATCTGAAAGACTTCTCCAAAGTGCACACACACACTTGTTGAAGGATAGATAGAGAGTTTGAGTTGTTCTATGCTGAAATACTTTGGAGAAGTCTTTCAGATTTCTCCAATTTTGGAGTATTTTCAATTTCATAAGGTATCTTGTGGATGAAACCTAAGTCTAAAGAGACATGCCTGTGTGCTTCACATGCAACTTTATACATTATCTGAAGGTAATTTCATGCAATATTTTTAGTGAAGCTGATTTTGACTGTGAACCATCCCCAGAGGTCCGGTGTGGAATTTTCTACTTGTAGCATCACAATGGGGTTCCACTGTTTTGATTTTGGAATATTTCCAATTTTAATTGTTCAGATTTTAATGATATATAGCATATATAGTGTATATGTTATGTATTATATATATATATAATTTACAGATAATGCATTTTATACATCTAGGAATCTGTAGGCCCATAGAAAATGAATGGATGCCTACTGCTGCCTGGACTGGTCTGCAGGATCCTGTAACATTTGAGCATGTGTGAGGGCTGCATAGGGCTTGCAAAAAATCCTGCATCAAACTGAGCTCCTAGTAATCTCCACCACAGCATAAGGGCCAATGAGAAGTACACTTCCGCTCAGAAGCTGGGAAGCTACCTTATGAAGGTGATCATAGGTGTGGGGCCCTCTTGCTAGGACACTTTTTCTATTGGGCCAAAACTGTGCTCTGAATGTGTTTGCTGAGAAGGGTTTGACATTTCAGAACTGAAATAGTTTATGAAAGCTGCTTCCACTTGCAGGAACAAAGCGTGTTCTCAGTGAGTACTCTGGGACTGTCCCTGGTTGAATTAGAGTGTGTCAGAAACACTTGTAATGATTGGCATTCACGGTTTCACATTGAAGCATTTGTGCCATCTGTAAACACAGTTTGTTGCCTGTGGGGCCAGCATTTCAATGAGTTTTCTGAAAAAGTATGACTTACGGATTTCAATGGAACTTTAGAGAATAGATCTTCTGAGCATTCCCCTTGCCTCCCTATATTTGGTGATGTAAGGTACAAGGGCTCTCTTGGTAGCACACATTGGGATGGAATGTGCTTACTGAAAACAGCTAGGTAATGGAGAATTGAAACCACTTCTGCAAAGCAGTTCAACTTGCAGGACTAACTTAGTTGTAAGTGAGCACATGGTGCTTTTTCTGATTGACTAGAATGAAGCAGAACCGCTTCTTAGAGGTGACAAGCACGCTTTCACATTGAAGCATCTGTGCCAAAAAACAAACAAAAACCAGTTAATTCACGTGGGTACCTGCACTTCAAATGTATGTTGTCAACTAGTTTGACAAATGGATGTCAATAACACTTTGGAGAACTGATCTTCTCGGCTGGTCCTCTTTCCTCCTGCAAGTTGGTGATGATAGATACAAGAGATCTCTTTCTGGCACACTTTGTGTTTCATGCCTGAACTGTGCTCTGAATGTGCTTGGTGAGAACAGCTTAGAAGTGCAGAAGTGAAGCTGTTTGTGGAAGCAGCTTTAAGTAGCACAAACTAACTTGTTCCCAGTGAGCACGTGGGGACTTTTCCCTGGCTGAAACAGTGAAGATGAGAACTGCTTCTCAGAGCTGATAGGCATGTTTGCATTTGGAGATGTCTTTGCCATCAGTCATCTAGAGTTCCTTGCATGCAGAAACCTGCATTTCAAGTGAGTTTTCAGAAAGGTCTGATGAATGGGTTTCCAAGAAATTTGGTTGAATTGATCTTGCCTTCTCAAAATTGGTGATCCTAGGTGCAAGGAATCTCTTGTAAGCCAACATTGTATTTTGGGCCTGACCTCGGCTCTGAATGAGCTTGCTGAGAATATTTTGGGGGTGCATAAGTGAAGTAGTCTCTCAGCAGCTTCAACATTCAGGAACTTACCTTGTTCTCAGTGAGTACATTGGGGTTTGTCGCTGCTTAAATTAACATGAAGAACAACTGCTTCTCAGAGGTGGCAGTTTCCCTTTGAAGCATTGGTACAATTGGTCAATGCGAGTTCAATGCAGGCAGGCACTTGCATTTCAAGTGAATTTTGTGACAAAAGATTGAGCAATGAATTTCAATCAACCTTGGGGAACTGATCTTTCCAGAAGGGTCACATTTTTTTCTCAAAGTTGTTAAACCCTAGGTATAGGGCTCTCTTGCTAGCATCCTTTGTATATGGGCTGAAACTGTGCTCTGAATGTAATTCCTGAAAATATTTTGGAAGTGCAGCACTGAATAATTTTGCAAGCAGTTTTAATATTAGGAAATAACTTTCTTCTCAGTGTGCACATTAAGCTTTGTACCTGGCTGAACTAGCATTAAATCAAAATGCTTCTGGGAGCTCTGGGCACTGTTTCAATTTGAAACTGTGCCATTGTTAAATTTTTTGCTGTCACGCACCTGCAGTTTCAAGGAATTGTCAGCAAAGATTGAGTAAGGGAATACAAGGATACTTTGTGCAATTCATCTTCTCAGCAAGACCACCTTCCTAATCAATGTTGGTGATGCTAGACAAGAGTGGACTTTTGCAATGATACTTTGTAATGTCTTTCAGGAAATGTGTTCTGAATGTGCATCCTGAGATCCATTTGTAGGGGGAAAACAGAAACAGTTTGTGCAAGAAGCATCAAAGTAGCTTTGTTCTCAGTGAACACATGGGGGGTTTCCCTGGTTGAACTTGCAAGAAGCAGAACCTCTTGTCAGAGCTGATGGCACAGTTTCACTTGCAACCATCTACACACTCAGTAAAGCATAGGTCATTGCAGACAGGCTCATGCAATTTCAAGATAGTTTTCAGAATCTGTTTGAGGAATGGATTCCAAAGAATCTTTAAGGAATTGACCCACCCAGCAGTCCCATCACTTCCTATCTGAGCAAGTGCTCCGAGGTACAAGGGCTTTCCTGCTAGCACACTTTGGATATTGAGCCTGAACTGTTCTCTGAATGTGCTCAATGAGAAGAGTGTGAAGTGCAGAAGAGAAGCAGGGTGTGCAAACAGCTTCAATTGCAGGATGTAAAAGTGTTCCTAGAGAGCACATTGAGATTTGGTCCTGGCTGAACTAATCAGAATTGGAACCCCTTCTGAGATCCAGCAGTCACGAGCTTTACTTAGAAGTTTCTGTGTCTTATATAAAGCAGAGTTTGTTGCTCGTGGGCACCTTCATTTCCAATGAGTTTTCAGAAAAATTTGAGAAGAGGATTTCAATGAAACTAGGCAACTGATCTTGTCAGCCGTCCAACTTTCCACGTGAATATTGGTGATGTTAGGTCCAAGGGCTCTCTGGGTAGCACAGTTTGTACTTTGGGTGTAAAGTGTTGTCTGAACTTGCTGGCTGAGAAAAGCTTGGAAGTGTGCAGAATGGAAGCATTTTGTGCAGGCAGCTTCCAATTGAAGGAAGGGCTTTTGTTTCTGGTTGAAGCTTCATGAAGCAGTACCGCTTCTCAGAACCAGCACTCTCTGTTTCTCTTTAGCCTCTGTTACATTGGAAATGCAGGTTCCCTGCATGAAGGCACCTGCGTTTCCAGTTAAGTTTTCTGAATGAGTGGGAACCATTCATTTCAGTGAAACATTGGCAAATGGATTTTCTTCAAAGGGCAGCTTTCCTCTTTAAAGTTGGTGATTGGAGCTACAGGGGCTCTCTTGCAGGTACACTTTTCCTATTGGGCCAGAAGTGGGTTCTGAATGTGCTTGCTCAGGAGAGCTTAGAAGTTCAGAAGTGAAGCAGTTCCTGCAAGCAGCTTCCACTTGCAGGAACAAAGTGTGTTCTCAATTAGCAATTTGTGGCTGTCCCTGGATGAACTAGAATGTGGCAGAATGACATGTAATAACTGGCAGACACAGTTTCACTTTGAAGCCTCTGTGTGGGTATGATGTCGAAGAAAGGGAATTTTCTGTGGTCCTGGGTTTATAACTTAGTATTTTGGTGACCATGTGTGCTGGAGTCTGATCATCTTCAGTGAAATTCACTTTCTCCTCCACCCTTCCCCTTAGGTTGTAGAGGACAGTTAGAGGAGATTTTCCTCAACATGGAAGGTTAGAGGGAGTTCATAATTTCCCTTCCCCCCATGCCAGCAGACACAGCCTGAAGTTGCAGTTTTCCTCTTCTCCAGATCAGATGAGCCCTGAGAATGAGTTTTTATTTCTCTTTCATGAGATTTAAGTTTCAATTATTATGACATGTACTTCTTTTTTGTTTTTATTATTATTATTATTTTTTAAATATTTAATTGATTTTATTTTTTAAACAACGAGAGTGGAATGCATTACAATTCTTATTACACACATAGAGCACAATTTTTCATATCTCTATATATAAAGTATGTTCACACCAATTCGTGTCTTCGTACATGTCCTTTGGATAATGATGTCCATCACATTCCACCATCATTGCTGTCTCCATCATTCCACATCACCTCTCCCCTCCCTTCCCCTCTGCCCTGTCCAGAGTTCGCCTATTCTTTTCATTGTGTTCACCAATAGCCAGGAGGCAGGTGGCCTTGTGAGTCCATTCATTCACACCAAAATCAATGGGAGACTGGATTGTGACTCAGGGAGAGGCTACTGCCTGGCTGGCCAAGGGTATTGGGCATTGAGACCACTGTGTGAAAAATAAGTGGTCTGAGGCCTCTGTTGTCTTTTTCTGGTTCCCTGTTGCATATCATCTGACCAAGAAAGCCTAGGAAGTCTGAAGGTGTAATTTTGAGGAAGAGTAAAGGTGTTCCTTCAATTCTGTTATTGCAATCCCTAGTACATTTCCCTGTGTCATATTAAAACATCCAGCTAACATATATTATTCATGTTCATTTTTTTATCATCACTACAATGTAAGTTTCACAAGGAAAGGATTTGATTTTGTTCATTGCTTTAAACTGTACCTTGAACTTTGCCAAGTACACAATGACTCCTCAATAAGTATTTTTGAATGAATGAATCCTTCTGATATATAACACCTTCTGTGAAGTGTCTTTACCACCTCTGACTAAATTTGGGGTATTTTTACCTTATCAGCCAGAACTCTGGAGGGAAACTGGGGACAGGTGGTTGGTTTTAGACCACAAACTTCCCTTTCCTGTAGTGGCTAATGAAACACTTTTGTTACATTTATTGTTTTTTAAGTAGTCCCTTTCACTGACTTGTTCATCACAGATGTTATCTTTCTGACCCACAGGAAACTCTCCAAATCCTCTGAAATATTCAGCAATTTTTTTAAAAAAATTCTTTTGACCAAAAGAAAATATGAAAACATTTTCCCATGATAGAGGCATAAATTACATCATTATTTCAGCAGGACATGATGAATATTTTGGCATGGATTCTGCTTTTTAACATCAAATGTGGTATAATGGATACCTTTATCTGGAACTTTGTCATCTGATTTCTTTCCAATAAGTTCTGCTGGATTCTGAATTTCATACTCTATATTCTATAATCAGAGTCAAGAGAAAAGTGAAGATTTGATACAAAAGAGGGTAGAAAGGATATTGAAATGGATTAATGACAATAACCAGTAATATATCATGGGTTAGGAAAAAAGAACACTTATCTCACAAAAGGTCAACCTTCCAGAAACAGCTCATTTTTCTTTTTTTAATTTTCATACAAATATGGAACACAGGGGTACTTTACCACTGAGCACATCTCTAGCCCCTTTTATTTTTTATTTTATTAGGGTGACACTATGTTGCATGGGGACTTGCTAAGTTTATGAGGTTGGCCTTGAACTTTGAATCATTTTTAATATGGCAATTGATAACTATGTTGTTTTTATTAATTGGAAATTATGAAGCATTTTTATTCTTAGTAAGTTTTAAACATGAACTAGTTCAGATCATTGAAATGTTTACCAGACAATGACATAAGGTGCCTGGTCGATGTTTCAGTATGGAATTGTGTCCAGAGCTCTATCCAGAAGTCCTGCTCTGGCCAGGGCATCTAAGTCAGCTAGACATCTAACGGGGAGAGCCCATAAATCTGACCCAAAGGAATTGTGATGTATTTCTAACTTTGATAGAAATGTCCCCAGACCATGGCAGTAGCCTTATCATGTGGTGGCAGGAGGCAGGGGGAGATATTTTATGTTTCTCACAAGGCACCCAAGACTAGTGACTCTTGGGCCCAGCTTGATCTGGGGTTGAGGTCAGTTCCAGCATGGCCACTGATTGTTCGTCAGAAGGACACACAATCCTGTGACACCACTGTGGTTGTGGGAATCCCCTGAGGAGTGGAAAAGTAGAATGGCCTAGGCTGACCACTGTGTCTGTGGTGGGCTTCTGCTCTAAACTGTGAATAGCAAGTGTGCTGAATTTCCCTGGAATCACAGAATAAGAATCACAATGAATACTGAAAACTGTGAGCTGTTGATTCTGAGAACTGTGGGGGATGGACATCAGCAAAGCCCAGAAACTGAAGGCCACCCCAACTTGCCAGTTTGCTCTATGGGCATTCTAGAACATATGTCCATATGAGGCTTCTTATCACCTTGTGTGGATGTGGAATGGCACCAGGAGTCAGCATGAATAAGGTGGGTGCTTACCTCTTTCCCTTGACCTGGGTCCTCTTCATGGTGGGATGTTTTCTCACGAGTAAATGATACTTCATTTGAGGATGCATGGAGAAATAGATGATTGCATGGTCAGGGACATTACTTCTGCAGAGAGAGGTGGAGAGGATTGGTAGGTGACACTCAAGGATTCTAGCACAAGACACCCCCAACCCCTGAGAGTCTCTGCGAGGGCAGGCCTGTGCCACAGACTTGAGAGCCCTCTGATCCAGCTACAGTTCCACCAAAGACTTCCTCAATGATTCTTCCCTGAAGGAAGATTATGCACAGGATCTAAACCACAGACTCCCCCAGATGTGGGGTGGACATGCTGGTGCTCTCCCTCATCTCAGGTCAAGCTCTTCATATTGACCTCTCTCTTTTTTCTGTCTATCCTTCCTGACCATCCAGAAGCTCTGTTGAGAGCCACAGCCGAAAGGGGCCCCAGCAAAATCCCAGCTGCCAGCTGATGATTGGCTCACAGAGGCCCCAGCAAACTTCTAGCTGCCAACTGATTGGCTCCTCTGCGGTGATGCTCATTGGGCTGTTTCCCCGCCCTTTCAGACCACGGAGCTGCTCATTGGGGGACTTTTTTTGACTCTGCCCACCGACCCAGCCAATCAGCCTCAAGAGCAGGAGGAGTGGGGGAGGTTGAGAGGCTTGTGGGAAGCCAGTGGTGGCAGTTGGGCTCTGAAGATTTTTCCTGAGGAGCTGTGTGGTTTGGTGTGTGTGTTCTAAAAATAAAGTTCATTTCTTTTGTCAAGTGGCTCCTGAATTGTGCCAGCTCCTATTCTAAATGGCCTTTGTTATGTGTTAGTTCCCTCCCTGGTCTAAGCACCAGGAGACACCCCTGCTGCAGGGCTTACCAGGACATTCTTGTACTTTTTTCTGCTCTGCTCCTCTGAGCTGAAATGAACCAAACAGATGTCTTCCACACGCTTATTGTAGAAGGTCCTTGAGGATCTGCAAATAATGCCTCCAGTGACACTGGACTTCTTGATCCATTTGGTGGCCATGAACCTAGGTCTTGCTTTTGGAAAAGAGGTGCCGTTCAAGGTTGGAGTGATGCTGGACATCATTGCAGAGGACTCCAAAGTTGATCTGAAAAACTGTGGGGTATGGCAACATCAGCAAAGCCCAGAAAATATAACCCACCCCAGCCTGTTTCTAGAACATATATCCAGGAGCTGAGGGTTTTTACCTCCTCGTGTGGATGTGCAGTGGCACCAGGAGGAAAGAGTGAATAAGGAGGGTGTTTATCTTCCTTCCTTTACCTTGTCTCACTTGCTGGTGTATGGTTTCTCTGAAGTCATATTTGACTCGAGTATTCATGGAATAAAAGACATTTCCTTTGTCAGGGATCTTCAGCTCTGAAGAGAGAGGGCCAATGGGTAGTAGGTGACTCTCAAGGGGTACACCACAGGACACGTGCAGCACCTGAGAGTCTCTGCCAGGGTCAAACCTGAGCCACAGACCTGAGAGCCCTCTGATCCAGCTAAAATTCTACCAAAGACTTTCTCAGTGATTCTTTCCTGAGGAAAGACTGTGCACAGGAACTAAACCAAACTACCACCTTTCAATGAAAAAGCACCTTGGACTCCAGAATGTCTCAGTTGAGGTTGGACCTGCTGAAGAGACACTGCTAGAGTCTGCATCAGGATCTGCCCCAGTGGCTCCTGTGCTGAAGCTCTTCTCTCAGTGAAGCCATGTCCACACACGGGTTTTTCAGGGAAGCATTTGATGGTGAGTGCTTTGACCTTCTTAGTGGATTGATCCATTCATAAATGAATACAGTCCTGGGACGTGGTATCAATTGGAAGTCTTTTGTGCATGGACGAAGGATGACTTCAGGAACTATATATTTTTTAGATCAGCTCCACTTCCTCTTCCTCCTCATCATTAACCTTCTGATTTGTAATCTTATTATGGCTATTTTATATCTTCATGTGCTTTTTATATTCCTCCTCCTCCTCCTCCCCTTCACATCTTGCTTCCCCTTATCCTTCTTCTTTTTCTCTCTATGGCCTATTGGCCTGCTCTGAGTAGCTTGCCTCTCCCACACACTTCTGCCTATGTATGGCCTCTGTTAAGGACCCCAAAATGGAGTGAGTTCACAAAGAATGGAAAGTAGTGAACCCAGAAGCCAAAAGAAATGTTTCTTCATTTAAGTATTTTTTTCAGGTACTTGTCACAGTCATGAAAAAAGGATGCCTAACCAGGCACCCCACTGTGACCATGCTTCCTTTTTTGGTGGTAACCACCTCCAACTGGACCAGGCTTTCTAAAGTAGAGGCCACATCTCCAGAGTTCCCCTAATGCAAACAAGAGTTCCAACGACTAGGAGAGGTCTGGCATCACTGCAACCCTCCTGCCATAATTCATATGTCCTAACACAAAGTGGGTTTCATGCATCCAGCTTGTCCTTTCTTTGGACATCTGTTACCCACAATCCTCACTGGCCCAGAGCTTGCTCTCAATCAATGATGGATTGGATGTGTCTACTGTTGATTCCACTTTCTTAGGCTATTCTTTTTTTTGGGGGGGGAGGTGGTAACAGGGGTTGAACCCAGAGGCCCTTAACGACTGGTCCATATTCCCAGCTTTTTTCATTTTAGACAGGGTCTTGCTAAGTTGCTGAGGCTGGCTTGAAACTTGTGATCATTCTGCCTCACCCTCCCAAGAGGCTGGGATTACAGGCATGAGACACCATGCCTGCAACTTAGCCAATCTTGGCCTGAGCCTTCCTTGCATGTAAGACACTCCAACCTCAGACTTGCTTATTTATGAAAATGTAAGAGAACTGATCGTATGAGCCATAGGGATGGTATGTTTCACTGTGGACAGACTGGGATCCTGGCTGCTATGAGTGCCTGGCTCACAGGAAAGAAAAAAGCAATGAAATTATTTACAGATCAGCTTTTTGGCCTATGTGTTTAGGATGCCCTTAGCTGACACAGGAAGGGATAATAACCTGGCTGTTCTGATCTCATTTGGAGATGGGCACCCACGCACAAAGGACTTGGAATTTTCAAAAGACAGCCCAAACAGGCGGTCTCCTGGCCTTTATGTGTTATTGTGTCCTGTTCCCAGTTGCTACAATACTGACATTTCTCCCCATAGGCAGGGCTTCTCAGGTCCTACACCTGGTTTTTAACATGTGCTGCTTCAGTCCACATCAGTGCTGATTCACTTGTAGCCCATTTTTTTCCATGTTACTGTTAAATCATCCCTATCAGTGACCCATGTTATACTGCTGCTTGAAGGAGCTTTTCTTCTTTGCCCCTATGGATGTTAGCTTTTCAATGGCTGATCAGGTGCAGGGGAGGATACATGTTAGGGAGGTCCAACAGGCCCTGGGGCCGCACAGAGAATCTACTACAGATTTTAGGCCCAGTTCAGTGCAGTTTCCTTGGTGCACAAGGCCCACTACATATTCTGCCTGTTTTTTTAGGCTAAGGCACTCTTCCATTGGGTTGAGTTGTCCTGAGCCTGCTCATTGATCATTTCTCCCCACTGTCTGATTGTCCCACTTACTCTAATGCTTGGAGATGATTTTCAGCAGCTCAAATTTATTCAGATCCTCCCTCCTCCTTAAGCAAGTGTTGGTCCAAAGCCCTCTACCCTGGCAGGTCACCTGGATCAGGGTGGGAGACAGGTCATCAGGGTATGTGCCCCGGAGGCGATACCCACTGGATAGTGGTCTGGGACATTCAGGAGATACCTTAGCTATGAATACAAGGGCACCATCTTGTTATCCTGCTACTAGTGTCTGGCCTCCATGTTATTATATGGGGTCTTCTGACAGGCTACTAGCCTAATCTTCATACAAAAGACTGCCTGTACCTGCCATTGTCCTATGTGGAGCCACGTTTCACTCGAGTAGAAGTTCTATTCTACTTTCCACTTCCACCGAGATCAGAGGAATGGGCCAGTGGCACCCTACATGCCAGATTTGCTCTGGGATGCAGGATGAATCTGCTTATCTCAGGTAGAAACTCTAAAGGCTTTGGTCCTGACAGCCAAGACACCGAACAAACCCCTTAGTCAGCAGGGGGAGGATTGAACATGGCTCCTCTGCAGCTGGACATCTGGAATATTGGGAATATACTGCACATCCATACAAATTTTTCTACAAAGAGACCCTCCAATTCTCCGTTCAAGGGATATGCAGACTCTGACATTCCTGGCCTCTTTCATGGCTCCTAGGTAATTGTAGACCCCAAATAACAGACCTATATCATGCCAAGGAGGCTCTCAGCCCCTCCCCACCAGCAACAAATCCCCTCCCATACATTGGAGAAATCCCTGCCACCTCCTCTTTGCAAACCCCAGAGTCTGTCTCAGGAACACCAAGGTCCTTGACTCCACCCTAGATACGTCTCTAACTTTATCTTCCTCCAGCCCTTGCTCTTGCACTTGTGGCCTGCAAACCCCACAGCATGCAGGCCCACTCACACCTGGATCTGGGCATGCTGGTGCTCTCTCTCCTCTCAGGTCAAAGCCTTCTCTTTGATTCCCATCTTATCATTCCTGACCATCCAGATGCTCAGGTCAAAGCCTTCTCTTTGATTCCCATCTTATCATTCCTGACCATCCAGATGCTCCTGTTCAAGAGGACAGGACTCGTCATGGTGTTTGCTATGTTTTCTGCCTTTTCCAGTGTGGGCACCCAGGTGACACCCCTGCTGTCAGCCACACTAGGATGCTCTTGCACTCCATGCTCTGCTCCTCTAGCTGGATATGTGGCAGTGAGGAACTGCTAGTGGATACCCCTGACATACTGGACTCAATGTTGCTTTTGATGGCCATGGGAAAGGTCCTGGATGACATAAAGAGGTGCTGCTCAAAGATGCAGTGATGCTGGACATCATTGCTGAGGACTCTGAATTTGACTCCAGGAACCATGGGGATGGCAACATCAGTAGAATCTCAGAAACTGCGGGATACATCAGGTTCACAGTTCTGTTTGGGGGGTTCTGGAAATTATACCCATGCATGAGCCATCTTGGCTCCTTGAGTTGGACAAAGATTGAGGATGCAGTCAGAGACAGCATTGTCCCTACAGTCTGCCACCAAACAGGGAAGCTGAACTTTGCACAGGGTCTGCTTCTAAAGGTTCTTTATCCCCCAAAATGCTGCTTGTACTTTCGGTTACCTTGCTTCTGTCTGCATGCTGCTCCTTCTGGAAAGTACAAAGGCACACCTACCCCACTGACATTGGGAGGACTGTCACTTTGCTGCCATTGATGCTGTCCTGATTCACCTGCCCTGCTCGGAGTTCATGGACATATCATTTCCTTTGGAACCTCGTCACCTCCCAGGAGTCAGCACCCCTGGCTGCAATGGTGACCTGGGGTTGGGACAGGAACACAGGCTCTGGAGCATGGAACAGCAGATCTAGGCAGCAGAGACCAGAAGGAAGTTCAGCCGCCCTGATCAGCCATGCCAATACACCTCATCCATCAGCACAAAGCTCTGCCCCCAGGTCTGGAGGGAATGTTAACACCTGAGGCTTTTCCTCCCTCAGCACTTTCTCTGTGGCCACAGGATAAGACTGGCAAGCTCTACTGATAGAAGTGGCACTAGGGTGGACTCCAGATCTAGAGTTGGGGACAGACTTGGATCCAGCAGTGGAGCAAGAGCTGAAGCTACCTTTAGCTCTGGAGCTGACACTAAATCTAACACTGGAACCGCCTCTTGCTTTCAAAGAGATGCTGGAGCTGACTTGAGCTCTGGATCTGACGTTAGTGCTGCCACTTGACTGGGCAGCAGTGTAGCTCCTGGAGAAGGCTCTCTCTCTGCAGGTGATTCTAGAGTTTGCACTGGACCTGAGGTTGTAGCTATAGGAGAAAAGATTCCAGCATGACTGCCTTGCCTATACCTCTATCTGCCAGGAAGACCTTAGCCCCAGAGCCCACTCAGGACCTTTCCCCAGACTGGGGACATTGCCTGAGTGGTCAAAGCCTTATAATTGTTCCCAGTCCAACACCAGACTTAAGAGATTCCATCCAGTGGGCTAAAATATAACTGTTTCTTCATTTACCCTTATGTATTCACCCTAGGCCTCCTTGCCCTTAGGCTCTGCCCCATAGCGTGCGCTTCATGTCCTTAAGCTGGGCCTGCACGTAGTGGGCACAGTGCTCTAGGTTCAAGCCACCCATGTTGAGCTGCATGAAAGGCAACAGCAGCTGAAGGCACAGAAGGCCTGGAGGCTGATGGAAATCTCTCTATCCTAGTGCTCAGAATGAAAGGCATGGCACTGTGGGCAGGCAGGTGTGCAGTCAGCAGAAGCCTGGCCTTTCCTTCCCACAGCCTTCTATAGCACCCCTATGGAACTTGACTTCTGTAACTCCCCTGTCTCTCCACAGGCCAGTCCACACCAGCCAAGACACAGTGGCTATACAGGCAGTGACAGGACAGGTCTCTCTCCTTCCAAAAAACACCAAACTCTAGATCCATGGTGTGACCAGCTCTCCCGTACCGTGGGAGAGGCCTGACACTCTTGTTTTTGTTTGCCATATGCTTTCCAAACTGGAATGCAATCTCCAGGAGGGTCTGTCCTCCTGTCCATCATTGTCAGGGCTCCACTGCACCTCATACCCAGGTTTCTGCCATGCTACCTCATTCTCTGTGATCTCTCTGTGTATCTTGCTCCCCACTGACACTATTCTTTAAGACTCTAGCTCTCATTTCCAAAAAGTGAGGCCTTGGATGAGTGCTACTACTATGGAAATTTCTGTGGCCCTAGGGGAGAGGACAGGGGGTGGTGCATTCAGAATGGGATGGGTGTGGTGGGGTCCATTTGCACATGAGCTGGCTCTGAGGCCAAAGTCTCCTTAGTTCCCCAAATGACCAAGATTCCACCTACATCTCCTACCTTCTTCTACAATTGAGGCTCCAGGCCTTATACTGCAAGCAGGACTCAAAAGTGTGGGAACCAGAGCTAGAGTTGTAGCTCAGAGGTAGAGCGCTCGCCTAGCATGTGTGAGGCACTGGGTTCGACCCTCAGCACCACATAAAAATAAAATGAGGGTATTGTGTCCACTTACAACTAAAAAACAATAATAAAAAATGTTAAAAAAAATTGTGAGAACCAGTGTTTTCTCAGTCTTCCCAAGCCACAAAACCTTATATATCCCCACACTGGAGATAGGAGCCCTCCGAGTCAACTCCATTTTTCGTTGATCCAGTGGTCCAGCATCATCACTGGAGTAGGACAAGATGCAGCCATGTCTCCTAGAGGACAGGTTGATGTGATAATTAGAATATGTACTTATGACACCCGAGGTTTCTGATTCTGATAAAATCATATGGCAATTTTATCTTGCTTGGCCTCCCCAAGCAAGAGAGCTGGGACAGCTTTCTGAAGAAAGATGGCACGAATTCCCCCCATTTTACACTAAATTATGTGATGTGATGTGATGAGAAACATCTTCACACAATAGGTGCTTCTTATATATGCTCATCAAAGAATGAGCCCAACCAGTTGCTTACCACATATCTCACTGGGCATGGGAGCTGCCAGTCCCCCGGCCCTTCTCTGGCTATAACTAGGATGGGAATTTCTCTCTATGGAATCTGGAACATTCTTTATGGATGCAAAATTTCTTTGCCCAAGTTAAGTGAGGCCTATGGCAGACACCTTCTTCAATGTCACACTAGAGAAACCCACAGACCTCAGTGAGTCCACTTGGAAATGAGCTGGGAACACAATATCAAGGAGTGAGGCCCAGTGTGAGTAGGCTGCTCCACATACTTCTGTGGCCCGGCTGGAGACAGGGTGGTTTAGTCTGGCTGACAAGGTGAATCCACTTTCTAATGCAAGGCAGTGGCAGACACTTCCAGGACTCATCCCATTGGTCCTGACAGTACCCTGTGAGGATGGTCCTCTAAACTCCTCAGTTTTCACACAGCAAATTGGGACTTAGAAAGTTACAGGCTATTCTCAAGTTCAGCTAGGTGGTGGTATCTTTGTGTTAGAAAGTTGGGGGGTTAGCTTGGGAGCTCTGCAGGTGCAGCACCTGCTGAGTAGTGATGAACCTTGAGTAGTTGCACACAAAGGTGGTACCTAAGTCTGGGTTCCTGCATACAAGACAGGCATGAACTGCTTCATGAACTCTTTCTCCCTATTTGACTCCATGATCTCTACAGATACCATCCATGTTCTGAGTGGGCTAATTTTCACACTGGGGTGGGACCAAGAATGGTGGGTTTAAAGATGGAAATAGCAGCAAACAGAAAAATGACTCCTTACAATAAAGTAAAGTAAAACCATTGCAGAACAGTTGTCTTCAGTGTACACACACACACACACACACACACACACACACACACAAACACACACGGTGGGGGCGGGAGAGAGTTGGAATTCTGGGCCATGAATGAGTGATCAGACATGAAGGCCTGCCTCAGCTAACCTTCCCTTTGCTACTCAGTGTTAGTCTTGGGCTTCTCTGGAAAAATCGCCAGAGGCTCTGGCAACTAGGGCAAAGGCTCAACCAGTGTTCCCACTCTTGGGCAATGGGGAACCCCCAAGATTTCCTGAGGCCTGAGCCTCAGCATGCTCTGGAACAGAACATCCCTCTTACTCCAGCCTCCCCAAGCAAGAGAGCTGGGACAGCTTTGTGAGGAAAGTGGGTACCTTTTTTATTTTTTAACCAGGGTTTCATGTTCTGTTTGAACCATCCACCAAGTGAAAGCACTTCCTGTAGTCCCTGTACCTGAGCCTTTTATTCACACAAGACCACTCCAAAGCCCCATGGACTGCTGACTGTGCCCCACACCCACCCACATCAAGTACACAACTGAACAGATTTTCACTAACGACCCCCATCATCCCTTGCCCGGCTTGGCTTCAGCTAGAGCTCCAGCTTTGAGGATTCAAAAACTGGATTCGTAACCAGTCCCCCCTCCTCACCAGCTTTGTGATGCTAGACCTACCTTTGTGCCTCATGGGTGCACGAGTGTCCCCAGCTCTTCCCTGGGAATTACTGTCACACCACTTCCTAGGATGTCATTGGGCAAATGTGCCCATAAATGCCTGTATTGTCTGTGAAACTCATAGACAGGATTCACAATTACAAGAAGGAAAGAATGAAACATAACTCATTCAGGGCTGTGTCCCACACAGGGACCTGGGCAATGCCACTTTCCCCTCTTGTTTGCAGTTCCCACTCTGATCTATAGTAAGTTTGAAGCTATTGGGATTCAGACTGTCAACCCTCTAGCATAGAACTTCCCAAGACTTCTTGTGAGATTTCACATTGGCCCAAGTGCCTCTTCTCAGTCTAGGAGATAGGTAACCCACAGAGACTCTAAGATACCATAGCTTCCTGGTTCCCTCTTGTGTCTAAGGGATAGAATGGGACAAAAGTGATGGGATGTCATCTCCAAGATTGAGTTATGGGAAGTCTGACTTGTGTCTGGCTCCCTCTCCAGCATTTTCCCCAACTCTTGCCACAGTCCAGCTGCAGCAAAATAACCAGGGGGGTGATGAACAACTTGTGTACATTGATACAGCAGGAATGGGAGCCGTTTATTGTAGGACAGGAGTGGTATTTATACATTCCACACAGCTTATCTAATTAACATAAAATAGATACAGCAGTCAACCAATAAGGAATCTCCACACTTAATGGCTCACTGGTGTTACTTCACAAACTCTGTCTCCCTTTCAATCTTGATCCAAGGAATGAAATGATATGCTGTCTTTGTATACAACTTTGTGATAAAGACCAGTCCTCCCATCAGAAAAGTGTTGAGTCTCAGCCAAACTGGTTTTTTACCAAGATCACAGGCATGAGCTCAGAGGCAAATTCTCCCAGCTAAGCCTCAGTGGGATCTGCAGTCAAAGCCTCCAGGGACATGGAGACAGAGGCATCCAGCTGAGCCACCTTGGACCCAGTTGACCTTATAAATGCCCATGGCTTTCAGTTGTGAGTTAGCGGGTGATGATCCACAACTCTGGACATTGAGTGCAGTCTCCAGGCTGTGCGGTGTGGCCTAACTTATCCCTATCTGCCCAGGCCCTACAGCCATATTGGTCTTTTATCCATCCTCCTCTTGTGGCCACACTGAATCAGGACTTCCAATTTCTATGTGGCCATACCTTCCCCAACACACTGTTCCCAAAATGAGCAGGACTGGCTTCCTTTCGTCATTCTAGTTCCTGCAGCAATGCCACATCACAGAGATGGTTCTCAGTCCCCACCTAGTGACTCCAGCTTTCCTTCACACTGGGCCCTATTTTGCCTCTGGCTCTTGTTCTATTCTTTCACGTGCATCTGCTTTGTGAATTTTGTGCACCTCCAGCTGCAGATGTGCAGCTACCAGAGGGTAGGGCTCATGGTGGTGATTTTCAGAGCCTGTGCAGGCCCAGCATGACCTTTAGTAGGGTGAGTGCTGGAATACAGTGATGAGTGAAGAAATGAATTCAGAAACCCCCTGCCTCTTAGTTGCTCCTACTATGCACAGGAATGCTAATGATGGGAGGTCCCATGGCATGGGACACTTTGGACATACCATGACTAGGGCCCTATGAGCATGGATAATACTGCAACCCCTGGTGGTCAGCATCAGCACTATGCCCCAGGGAGGAAACCCCAAATCAAAACCTTGACCTGAGTGTGGGTATTCCCAAGGCAATGAGGTCTCAGAGTCCCTGGTGCAAAGCAGTAAATCCTCTAAATTCCAGGGGAATGAAGGGAAATCAGAGTCTCCCTTGTTTCTTTTTTCCCTCTGCAGGACCCAGAGTGTTGTCCTCACTTCAGCCAGGGCTATGACCCTGGCCCCATACCCAAATGAGGATCATTAGATTTCAAAAGGACAGTCCTTTCATTGGACCCAGTGTTATGGGCCAGGCTATCTGGGCAATGACCAAACACATCCCATTTTACAGTGAGACTCCATATCATGTAACAAATGCTTCTCCCATGGGAAAGCCCCTCCTCTGTACCTATTAATAGTTACCTAGCATAACATACTTGGCAACACAAAATAGCAATTCTTATACAATGTAAAATTGTTCTTTTTGGTTTCCATTTTTCTTGGGCAATGTACCTTCTCAGAGATTGATTGTCTAGACGTTAGTATCCATTTTCTAACTTGTACTGAACTAGGGTCATTTTGACCCACTTCCCTTCTTGCTTGCTTGCTGCTATGCCAACCTGGAAAGTCCCATGGGAAATACCAACGTACCCATTGCATTGTCTTGCTAACTGCCTAATTCAGTTTCTGTACCTGCTTGCTTGGAGCTACGTCACCCCAGATGGTTTTTTGCCTTTAAATATTCTAAAATGTTCAGGCTAGGGGCTGTTCCTTGCAGAGACAGTTATGGGAGTGCGGGGAGCAGTCACTGGCTGTCTGGCTAAATAAAGACTCTTCAATTTGGACCAAACTGGGACATGTGTGTTTTCTGAATGACCTGCCCCACGATACCAGGAGGAGTGGCCCAATCTAACAACCCTCTGCACAATCCAAGTCCCTGTTCCCCCTAACCCCAAGCTTCTTGCTCTTGAGAAAACCTGGGAAAGGAAGATAATTTTCCAAGGATCATGTTAGGCAAGTGATTCATAGATGGTGAACTGTCGCCACCAGAAACTACTGGGAGCATACATGGACCTTGCATCCCTGGCTCATGCACCTGGATTTTCTTCCCATATTGATTTTTTAGAGGAATTGAGGCTTCTCATGTGGCAGCCCCACACTAAGGCGTCTCTTACTTCTTCCATGGGAACAATGGTGGGCAATGGACCTCATACCATGTCTTTCAAGAGCATGCTGGGGCATCCCCAGCCCATCCTGACCCTAGGGAACCTTGGGGACATCCCACAAACAGAATAGCATTTCTCCACTTCACATGCAAAGATCCCAGGTGAGAGCCCTACATTCCTCTCTGGACTCTGCCCCTGTCATGCGCCTTGAACAGTCCTTCCTCTTTCCTGTCATAGTTCCTTGATTGTCCTTCTACGGTTAGTTCATGGAACCCAGGGGGCTTGTGGCCCACCCTACCCTGCTGGGATCAACTGTTGAGATCTATAGAGAAAGTAGTGACACTGTGGAATATGTCTGAGAACCTGTGTATGATGGAAAGCCCCACCCTCCAGGTTTTCATCTTCAAGGTAATGTGTAGAAAGGGAGCCAGAAAGGTTCTGCCAGATAGAGACAGGTGTGAGAACTGACTGAGCCTCCAAAGGTGCCCAGGTCTTGGGTGCAGAGTTAGTTTTATGTGGAATTGCTGGGGACCCTGAAGAAAACCTTTTACCTTGATGCAATGAGACAGTGGACTTCCTCAGTCTGGTCATGCTGCTGTGCTTCTCAGAACCCTGGGACATCCCAGGTGTGTGGAGGTGGGAGTCCACATAACATCCCAGTCTGCACCTGGGCACCTCTATCTGGATTTGAAGCATGTGTATCTGCCTCAGGGATCATCAGAACAATGTAACCCCCTCTGAAAGTGGGCTTAAAGACACTCAGGTCTGAAATAGCCCTGCCCTCTGGACTCCCTAGTCCCTGTTCTTTAGGAGACAACACCAATTCTTAGCCCACAGACTGGGCCCACTCAGATCCCAGGTGAATCCAGGTAGTGTTTTTTCTACCTCTAGCCTTCATGACCCACAAGACAGTGTGTGGATGGACAAAATCAGATTCCTCTTCACCATGGGGATGGCCCCAGCCCACTTCTTAGCATGCTCACGTCTGTACATTGGCCTGTAGAGACCTGGAGAGGAGGGAACCCACAGGCTGGGACCCAAGACCCTAGATCCTATGATCAGAGCAGTCCACTGACATGAACAAACAGGTCATAGCACATAGTCACCACTACCTGTCACTGAGAATTCAATTGAGACACCTGCAGAGTTGAAGTTGACCTGGTATTCCCAGGAGTGGGGGTAAACTGCATCCAATTACAATGACAGTTTTCACAAAAACATAAATGTTTTAGAATTTCACTTATCTCACATTCCCAGTAATCAGGTTCATAAAAATATAAAGTAGAATTTTCTTTTCTTGGGCCTGGGGAGGGCACTAGAATTCAGTCTTGACAGCAAAATGAGAGTCCTGGGGATAGATGGTGGTGACGGCTGTGCAGCAACATGAATGTACTTAATGCCATTGAACTGTGCACATAAAAATGGCTAAAATTACAAAATGGATGTTTCATGTATTTTACACAATTACAAAATTAGAGAAATTGTTGTTTTACTCCTTGGGGTTGTTTGTGTTGTGATGGCAGAGACCGTGTAATTTATAGAAGAGACTTTATTTCTCAAAGTTCTGGAGGTTGGAAATCCAATATCAGGTGCCACGTTCTGAGAACATTCTTGCTGTGACCTCCTGTGTCAGAAGGTAAAACAGGGTGGGACAAGGGCGGCTTTGAGAAGCCTCCTTTGTAAGGACCTTAATGCCATTCTCAAGGAAGGAGTCTCCATGGCCTAATGACCTCTTAATGTCCCCACCTGTTAACACATCATATTCAGGAGACACACGTTGAAAGTATAAAACCACTAAGTAGAGACAAAACACAATGATATAGCATGGTCCTTCTGTGCCTTCCCAGGGCCCCTGTCCTCCTGTGCAGCAGTCCTGTCACCCTAACTGTCACCTGTCACCCTGTCTAGCTGTTTCAGACCAGAAAGCCCAGCATCCGGCCCAGTGCACAGGGTCCCACGGCCACTAGGGGGCAGCCGCAGGCCTCACACTAGGGAGTTTGTATCTAGGTGAGGATCTGGTGGCAACCTAGGTCACCAGCTGAGGTGACAGGCCAGCAGGCGGAGCTCGCGGAGGGCACCGCCCCCAGCAGGCAACCCTAAGGGGGAAGCGGAGCCGTCGCCAGGGAGACGGGGGCGGGGCCTCTGCCAGGGCGGAAACTTGGAGCCGCGGTCGCGTGGAGGGCCCCGCCCCCAGCAGGCCAACCCTAAGGGGAAGCGGAGCCGTCGCCAGGGAGACGGGGGCGGGGCCCCTGCCAGGGCGGGAACATGGAGCCGTGGTCGCGCGGAGGGCACCGCCCCCAGGGGGCCAACCCTAAGGGGAAGCGGAGCCGTCGCCAGGGAGACGGGGGCGTGGCCTCTGCCAGGGCGGGAACTTGGAGCCGCGGTCGCGCGGAGGGCACCGCCCCCAGCAGGCCAACCCTAAGGGGAAGCGGAGCCGTCGCCAGGGAGACGGGGGCGGGGCCTCTGCCAGGGCGGGAACATGGAGCCGTGGTCGCCCGGAGGGCACCGCCCCCAGGGGGGCCAACCCTAAGGGGAAGCGGAGCCGTCGCCAGGGAGACGGGGGCGTGGCCTCTGCCAGGGCGAGAACTTGGAGCCGCGGTCGCGCGGAGGGCACCGCCCCCAGCAGGCCAACCCTAAGGGGAAGCGGAGCCGTCGTTAGGGCGACGGGGGCGGGGCCTATCAAGGGCGCGAACTTGGAGCCGCTGTCGCGCGGAGCTCCGGTGGGAGGAGCCCGGAAGTAGCGCCCGGCGGCGGGGCTGCAGGTCCTGGCGGGTTGGCTCGCGGGGTCCGTGACAGGAGAAGGTGCGCTGCCGGGAGCGGCCCCGGTCTAGGCGCCCACACGAGGGTGCGACCCGGGAGGACTCTGCCGCCGCCTTGGAGCCTCGGTCCCGGGTGCCTGTCCCCCGGATCCGCCGGGGCGGTCCCCACAGCGCCCACCCCGACCCCGCTGTCCCGGTCCTCACCTGAGGGCTCTCCTCAGCGGAGCTGCTGGTCACAGCTGGTGGGTTCTGATCTGCAGGGTCCTGTTCAGGATGCGGTGGCCTCAGCCGTGTGGCCTGCGCCGCGGACCTCAGAGGAGAAGAGGTGGCCTGACCCGCAGGCCCCTGGAGAGGGGAGGGCGACGGAGGAGCCAGGTGACCTGGGAGCAGGAGGCGGTTTACAGAGGGACCCGCCCAGGTACTTCGGTCTCACTGACTCTGTGTCCTTTTGTTTTCCTGTCCACCTGTGGATCTTGTCTTAAGTCCTCGCTTTAAAAACCCTCTCCTGTGTCCTCCTGCTCCTGGTGAGCACTGGGGAGAGACCCTGCGGGGTTTTAATTGTGTATTTCATGGAAGTGCCTCAGAGAGAGCAGCGACTTAGTGTGGGAATCAAGGGAGTGCGTCCTGGCTCCAGGGTCTCCACTGTGAGAGAGTCGCCTGAGGACAGTTTTGCAATCTGTGCCATGGGATAATCCCAGCGATGGCGGTTGGTTGCTAAAACGTGTTGTCTGCTTGCTTGGTTTCAGACACCAGCCTAAGCCCTGATTCCTCTAGGAAACTCCATGGAAACCATGAGGTGGACAGTCCTGGGGACCTTCTGTTTTAGAGGTGAGGAAAGTGAGCTGGCAGGGTTAAGTGATTTTCAAAAGGGTGGTGCCCGATTTTTTATTGAAAACCTCAGTGTTTCCTGATGCATGTTGTTGTGGGAGATGTGCTTCCCTTCTCCTGTGACCAGGGGTTTATATTCAGCTTGGCAGAGAATGAATTGGACACCTGTAAGGAACGTGAACTAGCACGTGTTCTGACTGCTCCATGTATGTTAAGTCAGAACCTAGGACATGTGAGTCTGTAAAAGAGCACAGTGTGCGAGGTGACGGTTGCATGTTCCCTAATACAAGTTATTGAGTTGAAGTTGCATTTGTTAATTTTAAAATATAGAAGCAAGTATGGAGTTTGGTCCACTTGAGGATTTATTCAATGGAATATCAGACTTTGTTTCTTTTTACTGGCACTGTGGAGATGTGAATGAGAACAAGTTGGTGACATCTTTCAGGTGGAAACATTGCCGGAGGAGGAGGTCATCAAGTTGGCCGAGAAGCCATTTTGTGAAGCACCTGTTGACTCAAGGCTTTTGATGATGAACTCAGGTATGGAGACTTTAATTCTTCCTAGATCTTTGCATTTGGTGAGTCATAGAAAGTATGTGAGTAGATAATTATTTGTGAGCATGTCCACAATAATCTCATGTAGTGTGCTTAACTGAGTAACAGATCTCGGATGGGGAAATATTGCCATTTCCTTTGTTGCATTGAAGAAAAGTAATCATGACATAATATTTTCTTTTTTAAAAAAATGTTTTTATTTTGCCTTGAGGTATGCCAGTGTGTTGACCAAGCATGATTGTTGGTAGGTAGGATGGCAAGAACTTGAATTCAGGGATTTGACTGTCATGGGTCCATCTGTTGTTTTTCATTGATATCTTTGAATAGATCCAGATTGGTGGCCGTCACAGTTTTAGCTTTTGACTTTCCCAGCTGTGGGCATCCTGATGGCCCTCAACTCCCTGTCAACACAGACAAGTCTATAAGGAACATGAGGATAAATATCCCTATGCATGTCCCCTTGCTTAAGCAATATGTAGGTAAAGTACGGACAGGTGGAATTTCTGGGTCAAAGAATGTCTGTTTACATCTTTGACTAAGCAGTGCCAGGTGGCTCTTCTGAAGAGCTCAACCTGTCCACATATGGCCAGCATTCTCTTCTCTAGGTTTCTGACTTGTGCATGTTGAGTAGCTAGCACACTGTTTTTGTTGGTATTTTTCTTAGTGTCTATTCTGATGCTTTTCATTGGGGGATTCTCTCCCGTGAAAATGAGCTTCCTCTGGATCCCCCTACCCATTCCTCTGCTTGACCTTGTTTTTTTCTTATCGCACATGTAAGTTCTCTGGAGATGTTGGATTGTTTGTCCATTATGAGACCAACACAGGCCCTCTAGAACTTTCAAACAATTAGTAAATTCCTAAAGAGAAAGTGAGCCCAGAAATTGTGCTAGCATTTTGGGAAGAAAAGTGTTGGATGATATATTCAAAGCATGAGGTTCTATTTTATTCTTTCCAAAATATCTCTGGGCAATGAAATGGAAGTCAGGGTATCTGAGGAAATAATCATCTGTTTCCAATTTTCTGGGATTTGGTTTAAGTGGTCAAGTTGTGATATGTATTAATTCATGGATCCAATAGGGTGATAGTTCTTTTAGGTTATCTTAGGTGCCTTCAAACTGAGGTTGTTGGCTGTCCTCGGCATAGTTAGTGACATGGAGCCATGACAGTTGTTGATACACTTGCAACCCTAGTGCAGTCTTGAAGAGGCAATGTGTCTGGTCCCATTTCCCCCCTTCAGGCTCCATGTGCACATTTGAGAATGCTTCCAGCCATTTTCTCATCCCTTAGATCATTCCCCTCATATGTCCTGTGAGACATTTTCTATGTGAGGCTTGAAGAAGAGACTATTCTGTAAAGAAAACCTTGTGATCTGTGTAGTATAATATTGAATAAGGTCATTGAGAAATCACAAATTCTGTTTAAAGATATTTGCATCTTAGCCAAACAAAACCTATTTCTAGGCATCCTGGTGCAGACAAGGATTTATCTTTATATCTACCATCATCTGTTTTTTTTTTCGCTTGCATGAAGTTCATCAATTTACAGGCCATTTTATCAGATGTGCAACTAGATCCCATTTAAATGACACACTTTTAAATGGTAGACCTTTTTACATGAGTGCTTTTTCAAACACAGGTTTGGGCTCACGAGCCCACATGCCAGTAGTTAGCTGGAACAGGTTCTTCAGTTTGGCCTATCCCTCAGTATCCCCCCGACGTCATCTGTTCAATCAGCTTCATTCCTCCAGCTCCGTCACTGGCTTTCATAGAAACCACATGCTGTCTATGAATCAGGGATTCCAGTCCTACAACATTGCATTCTTTGAGTATTTAAAGTAATCCAGTTTTCACATCACCATGCCTGACATCAGCAGTAATACTTATCAGCAAATGTTCGCTTTTCCAAGATGCAATTCTATGTGCTCCTCTCCCAAAGAGTCTTACTAGGCATATCGCATACGGAATTATTAAGTAAAGACCGTAATTTTTAAAATGTCATTCATTGTGCAGTTGACATATGTCTGAGATACTTTTTATTTTGGAGGAGGTATTATTTAATGGGGAATTTCAACAGCTACGTAATCGTGAAATGACAAATCTTGCATCCATTTTTTTCTTTGTGTATGATGATTTTTATGAGTAAGGATAAGATACTTCCTTGTTCCAATGCAGATGATGCCCACTTCTGTGAATGTATGCAGAGAGTCACCTGCTACTTGGATGTCTGCTTGTTGTGCTTGACACTAACATTGTACTTGGTAGGTGGCAGAAAGTCAATACTGAAGTTAAGCTCTTGTGTTCTAGCAGCTGTGCTGAATATCCTTGGTGTGCCACCTTCTGCAATCCATGCTGCTCTGTTCGAGTCCTTTAATGACTTTCTGGTGATGAGCATCATGGTCTCCTGGTCTTTAGAACGGCCAAGCATTGCTTTGTGAATGCGGAAGATGGTCATGTGGAAGGCTCCAGGGAGGACGGATCATTGAACATGTACTCTAATCCGTATGCCTCTTTAATGACCTGTTTTTTCTTCTTGGGTTTTAAGGGAGACAGTGCCCTCAAACACTTCTGTGCAGCTGGGAATCCAGGCTTCTGCTTCACCTTGAAGGAAGCATTAATGATTCATTTCCAGAAGACATGAGAAGTGAGCCTCTGGTATCATGCAGGTTCCTTGCATTGCCCATGAGCTAGAAGAGAGAGGAGTTGCTGCATGAGATTTGATCTCCTTTTTCCTGAAGAGTTCCACACAGAGGTGAGTCCCCAGCATGTTTAGATACCATTTCAGACATCTTTGTTGACGTAAATGAATCAGAGCCCCTGATGATGTGGAAGAGCTAAAGATGGGTTTGCTATGAATTTTCTATTTCATTTCTCAGGGACTGAGTCAAGCCAGCCATGATGCTGTCAGCGCATGAGCTGCTGCTCAAATGTGAGGAAGTGGTCTTGCTTTGTGAAAACACCACCCTGATTCAGGGAGCCAGAGGCAGCCTGCAGTCCCTCAGTTTTCCGTTAAGGCAGATTGCTATGGATGGCCTCTGCCCTCGTCTTGGGTTTGAGGGTCCAGGCAGATCCCTAGTTCCTTTTGACCTTTATTGCCATTGGGCCGCCCCAGGGTCCTTGGACTCTACTTGGTCTTCTGGCCTGGGTCAGGGGATGTGAGGTTTGGAATCCCCCTCTGTGGCAGGATCCCAGGCCCCCCACCACTTGAGGGCAGGCACAGCCTTCCCCAATTGTGTTAGAGGGGAAGACTTCTCCCACCCATCCTCATCCATGCTCATCCCGCATCGTGTGGCTTGACACCTGAGGACCTTTATTCATTGACTTAGTGGTTAGTGATGATGATTGCTAAGACCAAGTGACTCTTTCAAGGTCACATCACTTGTATAATAGGGCTAGAGCATGGATCTTCCTAATTGATTTCATGGGACTCTCTCATGGGAACTGTGACTGCCTCCTAAACACACACACTACATTTGCAGTGTCAAAATTCATGGCGCTGTCTCCTTGGCAAGTGTATCTTGTCTTGTACTTGGGAATTTCACAAATATTTTCATTTGGTTTGTGGAGGTCATGCAGAAGGGATTTCATTTGAAATAGCCCAAACAAGAAATACCAGTTGTCTTTTTCACACATTGATTTATGTATTGAATATCTCTGTCTGTGTGCTTGCATGAGTTGCTTCTTCGAATTTGTTGAAGAATGGTTGGCTGGGGAGCAAGGTAACGAGAGATGGATATCAAAGCTTGTCCAGTATTCTGAGGTGAAGAATGTATTTAGGATGTGAAGGCTTTTCTAGCCAGTTCCTATGACTCAGTCAGGGATCAGTCAGAGAATTTTGTCTGGTAGACTCTTTGGAGCAGACATCAAAGTGGCCTGGTCTTACCCTGTCCAGGACTGAATGCTGAGCTTGAATGGGAGCTTCTTGTCATTTCAAGCATTTCCATGAGTCTGTCCTCTGTTCTCTTGTATCCAAGCGGTTTCTAACAGGAAAGGAGAACAAAAATTGAAAGTATGGTGATTGATTATTTATACCAATGTCATTTCAATCAACTTCGTATTATACAAAATTAACTTTCTGCTAGTCAAATTTCATATGTTGAAGAAATAATGAAAATATTGGGTTTGGGGGATGAGGATGTACAAATCAAATATTTTTGAGCACCAAGACCTGTTTTTGTTTGTTTGTTTGTTTGTTTTTTTACTTAAATAATAAAGTGCCAGAGGACCACACCTGCCATTCAGCCTCAAAAACCTCCAGGTCCAGCGTCCAGGTGGACCATTTCATCAGGGTGTGTGGAACCACACTGTCCTGGGATGAGAGAGCAGTACCCAGGGATGTTGTCATCTCACCGAGTAGATATTGCCAGAGACAGTGGGGAGGTAGCGGCACTTGAGGAAGGGAAGAGCTCTCAGGATAGGAAGAGGGGGCCACTTTGGGACTCACTGGGTATGGCACTAGGCTGCTGGATGTGACATATGCCTGGGCCCACTGAGTGGGGCAGATCCCTGCTCTGTGTCCCTGTACCCTCCTCGTAGCCTGTGTTGGCAGCAGATTAGGGAATTGGGATCAGAAGTGCTCCCAGTAACACAGGCACCAGCCCCCACAGTGTGTTCCTAGCCCTTTCCCCACCTGGCCTGACTTGGCGCTTTTCTTGCTTCAGGGCTGAGACCCTACAGTCATTAGAGTGTGTCTGTGGCCCAGATCCACCCTGCATGGCCAACATGCTCAGAACCTTCAGCTGGTTCCTAAGCACTGCAACCAAACCCTATCAACTGGGTGGCCTACAGCAGAGGAAGGGCCTTCGGTTGAAATCCAGAGGCTCAACACAGTAGGTGTTGGGCTGTCCCAGTGCCAAAACCCCTCCCAGGTTTCTAGGGGAGTGTCCCCCCAACTCTGTCAGCCCTTGCCCACTCTCCTACGGCTGCCCACGATCTGTAGTTCCCGTATGGGCATCCCCTCCTGACTCCAACCTCACGTAGGCAGTGTCCCCAAGTCTCCCTGGTCTCTGGGTCCAGACTCTCCTCTTCCTAAAAGAATATCAGATATTGGATTTGGGCCCAGTTGATGCTGTATTCCATCATGTGAGCTCTTAGCTTCATCACTGTGCAAAGACTCTTTTTCTACACAAGTTCGCACAAATTTTGGGTGGCTAAGAATTTTCAGGGGACACTCTTCTAATGAGTAAACTTTCCTTCCTTCGGATCTCTCCCCACTGAGCCTTCCTTGCACCCTTGTTCTAATTCCTTTATGGCAGGTTTCCTCCTTATGGCTGAGAGGACCTAGTGACCCCTAGATTCATACATTCTCTTTAATCACCAACACACTGCAGAATTCTCCATGGGACTACGGTGTTTGCATTGAAACCCACCCCCTGACCTCTAAAAGTGTCTAGACAATTGGGTTGGCTCCCTCCCTCCTGAACCTCTTTGATGCCCTTTGAGGTAAGTTATTCTTTTGGATTCCTCCCACAGTAGGCAAGTCCTTGGATCCCCTGCAAGAAAGTCTTCTGGCCTGAAGGTCAGATGTGTCCAGATGTTGACTTGAAGGATATCAGCTCCTAGAAGCCCTCATCCTGGCTGCAGTGTTTCCTCGCCTCAATGCAAAGCAAGAAAGTGCAGTTGGCCCTGCACCCATTCTTCTGCATCCATGGTCCCCACCAGCTGGAAATCCAAACTATCAGGAAAGGAGTTGTGTCTCTCTGGACAGATACTTCTCTCCTCCTTGTTTCCTGGATCTTACAGTGTTACAGAGAATGACACTGCCCTTTCATTGTATTAGGTGTCAGAAGTCATCTGGAGATAATGGAAGTGCTCCAGGAAGAAGATATGCAGCATTTAGATGCAAATACTCTGGCATTTTTGTAAGAGACTTGAGCCTGTGTGGCTGGTGTTTTTGGAGGACTTTGAACAAATCTCCCTTGGATTTCCTGTGACATTTCTGGTTTCTGGGCTTGGGAGTGTTCAGGACTTGAGTGTGAGTCAGCCCCATGGGGATGTGATAGGGGGGCAGTCTGAGCTGTTGTGCAGAACCTCAGTGATGGCTTGTAAGGCCACATGCAACACTGCAAGCAGCAGATGAGAAGGGAGCCCTCTCCCCATGTGTTTAGCTTAGCTCTTGTCTTTTATCCAAAATCTTGACTTGTGAAATGTTGCAGAAATGGACTCATGCCAAGAAGTTGGGATGTTCTGGGGAACATGGGCTGTCATTCTATTCTGTCTCTGCTTTATGATGTGTTAGAGGGTGGGAACTTGAAGATGTGCTTAGGCCATGGATTCTTCTTTCCTGGGAAGGGGCTTCTCAAAGCAGCCCTTGTCCCTGTTTCACCTGCTTCCCCAGGAGGACACAACAAGAACATTCTTACAAGTTGGCCCCCGGTCTTGGTCTTCCAGCCTCCCAAATTTGAGAAATAAAATCTGAGCTATGAATTAACAGTGTCTTGTATTCTGCCATCACAACACAAACTATGCTAAGATGAGTCAATCAGTAGTCTCCCAAGTGTTTACATTGTGGTAATCAACACCAAACATCCATTTTGTAATTGAATCATTTTGGAGTGCACAGTTGAGTGGCATTAAGCATGTTCATATTGGTGCATAGGCATCGCCACCATGCATCTCTAGAACTCACATGGACATACTCTTGCCATCAATACTGAATTCTCGTGGCCTCCCAGGCCCAGGCAAGAAACATTGTACTTTATCTTTTGTGGAACCTGATAATTGGGAACCTGAGATGAGTGAGATCCTACAAAATTTGTTTTTCTCTGGACATCATCATTTTCAAGGGATGCAGTTCACCCCCACTCGTGGGCATACCAGGTCCACTGCCAAATCTGCGGGTGTCTCAATTGCATTGTCAGTGACGGTGGTGGTTGTGTTCACATGAGCTGTCGTCTGTCCAGCTCAGATCCCAGGATCTAGGGTCTTGGGTTCCACGCAGCCTTTAAGTCCCCTCCTCCTCCAGGTCTACAGGCCAGTGTGCATGAAGGCTCTGTGCCTGGTGGTTTCTTTAGCTGATTGCAGGATGTGTGCATTGTGTTGTAGGTCATGATGGACTATAAATAGAACCAATGCCTGGATACTCCTGGGATGTGAGGGGGCCCAGCCCGTGTGCTGAGAATTGGTGTGACCTCCTAATTAATAGGCCCTCAGGATCCCAGAGGAAAGGGCAAGTCCAGAGCCAGCGGAATCTCAGTGTCTCTGAGAGAACTTTTGGGGTGGGGGGGCCGGGATATATTGATGTGATGACTCTGATGCAGAGTCACATACTTCAAATCCAGGTCGAGGTGCTCAAGAGCAGCCTGGGATGGCACTTAGGTTCCCCACCTCCACACCCATGGGACATCTCAGGGCTCTGAGAAGCACAGCTGCCCGACCACAATGAGGGCATCTGCTGTCTCTGCATACAGTGAGCTGGGTTTTCTTCACGTCTCTCAACAATTCCACATAACACCAGCTCTGAACCCAGAGTCCTGGGCACTTAGTTGAGGCTCAGTTAGCTCCCACCTCTCTCTACCTGACAGAGCCCTCCTGGCTCCCTCTGCACTCATTGCGTTGAAGATGAAAACCTGGAGGGTGGGACTTCCCATCATTCCGAAGTTCCCAGACACATTCCACTGTGTCATTTGTTCCTGGCACCCAGACGGTTGTGGTGGGCCACAAGCACCCTGGCATCCATGTCTGGAACCATAGCAGTACAATCAAGAAACAGAAAGGAGAGGGGTCCGACTGATCAGGTCAGATGACAGGGCATAGTACAGAGTGGAATGGAGAGTTCCCACCCGGGGTGATTGTTGTGATGTGCAGAAATGCTCTGCTGGTGCTGGGTGCCCCCATGGTTCCCAGGGTCTTGAAAGGCTACAGATGCCCCCTGAATGATTCAGATGCACATAGTAGGAAGCCCGTTGCCCACTATTTTCTTGTGGAAGAAGGAGACGACCCTCCTAGTGTGGAGGTGCCATCTAAGAGACAGCCTCACTTCTCTGAAAAAATGGATGGGAAAAAAAGGGTATGGACCTGTGCCCAAAGGGCCACATATGCTCCTGGAAGTTGGTGGTGGCCATAGTTCTCCATCCATTAAGTACTCCCTCACCCACTAATGTCCTTGTGTCCTTGAGAAATGCTCTCCCTTTCCTGGTTTTCCTGAATAGAAATCCTCTTGCATCTTCATGAATAGGGTTATGGGTTGTGCAGAGGGTGTTTGTCCACTGAACACCTTAGAGACTGTCCTTTATGGAGCCTAATGATCCTCATTGAGGTTGAGGCCAGGGTCCTAACTGTGGTTAGTGTGAGGACACCCTGGGTTCAGCAGAGGGAAAGAAGGACAAGGGAAACTCAGATGTCCCTTCATTGCCCCTGGACTTGAGAGGACTTACCCCTTTGCACCTGGGATCAGGAGACCTCATTTCCTCAAGGACACCCACACTCAGGGGTAGGTCTTGAGTGTGGGGTCCTTACTGGGGTCCAGGGCTGTTGTGAGCCACCAGGAATGACAGTGCTCTCCCTGCTGAGTGGAGCCAGTGTTTCCAGGGAAGAGAGCCCATGGTCATGCCTTGTCTAAAGCATCCCACACCAGGGGCTCCCATCCCTAGCACTCCTGTCCTGAAAGGAAGCCCCTGAGAGGCAAGGTGGGTCCAACCACCTCTCATGTGTTCACTCATCACCGTGTTCCAGCAGTCGCCCCAGTTAACAGTCCTGACAGGCTTGAACATGGCTCAGAATGGAACCTCATGAGCTCTACCCTGCTGTAACTGCAGATCTGTGGCTGTAGAAACCCAAAATCTCAAAACACATGCGCTTGAAAGAAAAGAGCAAGAGCCAGCGCCCAAACAGGCCAGGTGTGGCAAGGACAGCCTGAGTGCCTAGGTTGGGACTCAGAATTATGTCAGTGGGGTGGCATTGCTGCTGGCACCAGCATGATAACAGAGAGCCAGCCCTGCTCAATTTTGGGACCAGTGTGTTGGGGAAGGCAGCAGAAATTGAGAGGCAGGATTGAGTTTGGCCCTAGAAGGAGGCTGGATAAAAGGCCAGTGTGGGTTGGAGGGCCTGGGCAGATAGAGAGAGGCCAGGGCACACCCCAAAGCCTAGAGACTGCACTTGATGTCCAGGGTTGTGAAAGGCCACCTCCCCTCTTATTCACAACTGAGAGCAAGAGGCATTGATGAGTTCAGTTTGTGTGCAGCTCATCCAAGATGGCTCGGGTAGGCACCTCTATTTCCTTGTCTCAGGAGGCTGGGAGTCCAGGCCCTACCGAGGCTCGGCTGGGAGGATCAGAGTCTGAGTTCATGCCTGTGTTCCTGGTGGGATCCATGTTGGCTAGCCTCAGGGCTTTTGTGATGAGAGGGATTGTCATGTCTTTATCCCAGGACACACTTGCTAAATGGATTTGTTCTGTTCCCATGAATCCAGAGACAGAGTCTGAGCCCCCTTGAGGTGAGGGGTGAACTGGTTCTGGGCAGCAGGATGCTGTGGTACCTCGGAGTCTCTGTGGGACCCCAACACTAGACACACTTGGCCCTTTTGAAATCTTAGGAGAAGCCTTGGGAAGTTGTATGGCAGAGGGGAGCAGCCTCTGCATCTCAGTCACCTCCAACTTGCCATGGTGTAGAGTGGGAACTGCAGCCACGATGGGACGGACATTGGCCACGTCCCTGTGTGGGACACAGGCCTGATTGAGTTAGGGTGCATTCTCTGTCTCTCCCCTTCTTGTGATTGTCCCATCTCTACATTTGTGCTTTAGCCACCTATGAGTCCCATCTCTGGTCTCCGAGAGAATACAGGGTTTTATGGGCCAATAGACACAAGAATCCCTAGAAATTAGATGCTACCCTACTTTCCAGAAAACACTGGGCACTCCATGAGTGGCACAATGATGGGATCAGAGTCCCAAAGCTGGTGAGAGGGATGGACTTGTTGTGAATGCATTTGTGAAGGCTCCAAGCTGGAATTCTATTGAAACCAAGCTGGGCAGGCACTGGTGGGGGTATTTGGGTATTTGTTGGTGAACTCATGTGCAATTGATGTTGGTAGGCACGGGGGAGAAATCAGCAGCCCATAGAGCTTTTGAAAGTGGACTTATGTGAAAAGAGTCTCAGGTATGGGGAGCACAGGAAATGACATCATTGCCTTGACAATGGATCAAACAGAACATGGAACCCTGGTATCCAGGCACCCACTTCACTGACCAAGCCATCCGAGCTCATTTGGTTGGAGTCACTGGAGTGAGAAGGATGTTCTCCTGTGGTTGCAAACAATGCCGAGCCTCAGGCCCCCAGGAATCTCAGGGGGGCCAAGTAGCCCTTTTGGGGAAACATTGGAGGCATCATCTTAGATGCCAGAGCCTCTGGCGAATGTCGCAGAGGAGCTCAAGAGTAACCCTGTGTAGCACAGGGCAGGTGAGCCCAGCAGGCCTTCTAGTCTGATCCCCGATGAATGGCCCAGGACTCCTATTCTGACTGTGTGTGTGTGTGTGTGTGTGTGTGTGTGTGTGTGTTTGTACTGATGGGAACTGTCCCATTGTGCTTTGACTCAAGTCATTTTTCTGTTTGTCACCTTTTCCATTTTGAACCCACCATTCTTGGTCCCAACCCAGGGTGAAAATGATCAGAACACAGATGAGCCCTGCAGGGTACAGAGCCTTGTACCTTACAGGCAGGACCAGCTTAGGAATTGGCTCCTGCCTGTCATTTGTGGGAGGAACCTAGATTTCAGCAGCAACATGGGGTTCATCTACTGGGATCTCATCCCCACCCAGCAGGTGCTGGACCTGCTGTTCCCAAGGTAAGCACCAGACCACCAAGCCCAAGTGTGTAGCCCCCTCATGCCTGGGTCTTGTGACTGCCATGTACCTCTCAGGGACCCAAAGTTTTGTGATACCTAGTGGGATAGAAGACCGCACTCATAGTGGAATGTCAGCCCCGAGTGGGATGAATCATGGAGGTGCCTGCCACAGCCTTGCAAGGGGAATGAACTCCCCCTCTCAGGCAGAGAAACCATCCTGACTCCAGGTGGTCCACAGAGGTCTGTGGAGCAGCCCCCACACACTGGGCACCACAGCTCAATGGTGTTCGCTGAGCTCATTCCCAGGTGGACTCAGTGAGGCTAGGTGGCCTTTCTGGTGTGATGTTGGCTTCTTGAAGAAATAGTTCTGTGCCAGAGGCGTCTCATAACTCAGGCCTTGGGCAAAGCACTTTTGGGTTCATAAAAGACATGTTAGTTTACATAGTGGGACAGAGCTTCCTAGCTGGGATATAGCTGGACAGGGGCTTTGGAGATGGCAGCTCCCACACCCAGAGAGATGTGTGGGAATCAGCAGTTTGGGCTCATTCACTGATGAACATGGAGAAAGCACCCACTGTGTGAAGACACGTTTCCAGTCACGTTTCATAATTCAGTGAAAAATGGGGTACAAATGACTGCCACTGTGTCCCTTGTCATGGGGGTCAGCCCGAAACCGCAGGTGCCATGAGTACATATCCTACATGTGACAGCATCTCTGACTCCATGAGGCATAACTGCACGTTGTCCTCTTCAGTAAACATGGTAGACCCCTGGACCAACTTCAACATGGAATGGGCTTGGGGTCAAGAGGGTGGGCTCCTGTTTCCAGAATAGGGACCTGCAAGGTGATTTGACTTGGGAAGGCTGAGGAAAGACTGCTCTCCCCAATTCTGTTTTCTGCCTGCAGTGTAAGGTGTGGGGCTTCAACACTAGGAGGGGTAAGGCAGGGAGTTGTAGGTGGAGTCATGGTCCTCTGGGGAAGCCCCTGGGACAATGGATCCCCCCACACTACACCTCCCTGTCCTCCCCCAGGGCCACAGAGATGTGGCCTGCACTCATGGGAAAAGAGAGGTCCACTGCTACTCAGGAGGACTCAGTGAGCGCTCACAGAGAATGAGGTAGCATTGCAGCCCACGCCAGGGGAGGAGGTGTCTCTTGAGCCCTGAGAAGAGTGGGCAGGAGGACAGACACTCCTGGAAGGTGCATTCCAGGTTGGAGAGCACGTAGCCAAGAGGAAGGAGAGTGTCAGGCCTGCCCAGAGGAGGGGAGAGCTGGTCATGCCATGGATCTAACGCTCCTTGGTTGAAGGTTCTTTGCCTAGCGACCTGTCCTGTCCCTGCCTGTACAGCCACTGTGTCTTGTCTGGGGTGGACTGGTGTGTGCAGAGCCAGGGAAGGTTCAGAGGTATAGGGTCCGAGTTTATCTCTGGAGGCCGTGGCGAAGGCGAGGCCAGGATTTTGCTGACTCCATACCTGCCTCCCCACAGTGCCTCACCTTCCTTCCCGGGGACCTGGGTGAACTTCCACACTGAGGCTTCCCATCAGCCTCCAGGCTCTCTGAGTCTGCAGCTGCTGCTGCGATCCATGTGGCTCCTGCTGGGTGGCTTGAACCTGGAGCACCAGGCACACCACCTCCTGGCCGCAATTGAAGATGGCAAATCAAGCCAGGCAGAGCCTGAGAGCCAGGCGGACTGGGGTGAGTACCTAAGGGTATATGAGGAAAGGTCCGAGTGTTGTCCCACTGCGGGATGTCTGTATGTCCGATGTTGGGCTGGAAATTAGGATAAGCCTTTGTCCACTCAGGAAGTGACCCCAGTGTGCAAAGAGGTCCTGTGTGGGCTAAGGGCCTGAGGTCTTCCTGGCAGCCGGGGCATTGTCTGTGTGTGCCAAGGTCAGGGCAAGGCAGTCATGTTGGCATCTTTTCTCCTCTAGCTACCAGCTCAGTTCCTGTCACGGCTCCTAAGCCAACCCCAGAGCCAGAGCCTTCTCCCTGGGAAGGGGCAGAGCCGGAGTCCAGGACATCAGGGGTCTCCACTAGGAACTCTTCTCGGCCCCAATTCAACAAGCGGGTGGGAGGCAGATGCCTCATTCACGTGTACATGGAAAATGAAAGGACAAAGTATAAGAGCATCCTGGTGAGTCTTCGAGCGGGGGAGTCTCCTGGGAGCCCACACTGGGGAAGACCGAGTCCACAGCAAACACCTTGGTCTAGGCCTGTCTTCTTGAATTGGAGCTTCTGGAAGGTCAGGAAGGAGAGCAGAAAATGAGGAAGAGAGAGTTTTGTGTTAAGAGCTTGACCTGAGAGGCGGGGAGCAGCAGCATGCCAGGTCTGGGTGGGAGTGGGCCTGTGTGTTTTGGGGTGTGCAGGTCAGAAGTGCAGGACTGAGGGCTGGGTTCAGAGGAGGTCAGAGAAATATAGAGGGTATAGGCCATCCTCTACTGACCTTGGTATTGAGGAGGAGTATATTGAACCATGGAGGTTGAAGCAGAGGAGTTGGCAGTCATTTTCTTATGTGTGGGAGGGGACATGTTGCTGGTTGAAGGGAAGGGAGCCATTGTGGGATGATTAGGGTGGGTAGGTGTGGGTCACAGACAACTGGGCACCTTGGAGGAGCCCATTAGTGTCCTAGTTTGCATGTATGTGAATAGAGAGTTAGCGGCTGTCTCTGTAGAATTTTCCTGGGTGTGGAGTATCCATCATGAGACTCTGGTGTCCAGCTGCAGGGGAGCCATGCTGAACCACCACACCTGCTGGGTCTGTACCTCCTGACACCCCAGCAAGCACTGACACTCTTGAGCCCAGCAGCTTCCATGCCTATCATTAAAGAGTCCTAAGTGTGTGTTGTGCCCTGGCTGTCAGGACCAAAGCACCTAGGGTTTGTGCCTTATCCACACAAAAATGCAGCTGCATCCCAGACCAGAGCAGGGATATGGAAATCCACTGGACCATACCTCCCATCTTGATGGGACTAGAGTGTGTCTGTGCAAAGCCTTTTGGTCCTTATTCCCTTCTCCCTGCAGGGCATAGCAGGTTGAAGCAAATCTTGTACCAAGATTGGGATTGGGCTAGAAGCACATAGGAAGACCCCACATGATCACATGAAGGCCTCAGGTAGCAGGGTAACAAGATGGTGCCCTTGTGTTGAGAGCTCAGTTGTCTCTGATTGTCCTTGAGCACTGTCCTCTGGGTAGCTACTCCCAAATTCCCTCTCTGATGAGCTTTCTCCAACCCTGCTCAGGTGACCTGCCAGGACAGGGCTCCAGTCATCATCTGCAGGGCCTTAGATGCACACTTGCTCCAGCAGGAGGATCCAGAAAACTTTGAGCTTCTGCAAATTGTCTCGAACCATCAGAGTAAGTGAAACCATCAGAGGGTAGGGAGCAGTGAGTCACAGTGGGCTCAAGAAAAGTGGGAGCCAAAACACAGTGTGTGTCCACCAAATGCCCAGGAAGAGTATGGTGGGACTTGTGCACAAGACAAAGTGTAATGATGGGGCATAAATCTGTAGGTTCTTCATATTCCCCAGGGACTGTGGACCTGCCTACCATGTATTCTTTCCTTGGCCTGAGGAGGCATTGCAAAGCTATTATCCATGAGGGACCAAGAAGAGAGGCTTCTTTGTCTTGTGTCAAAGAAGACAGACAACCACAGGGTGCCTACTTTGGCAGCCTTTCCTGACTGAGACAAGTACATGAGAAAAGCAGTTCAAAGAAGAATCATTTCTGGCTTCCAATCTTTCTATTCATTGCAAACTGAGTCCACTTAGGACCAGAGGCCATTTCTAGAGAGAAGTGTGTGGTAGAATAGAACCCTTCACAGCTTGTAAACTCTTGTTGGAGCGAGAGAGAGAGAGAGAAAGAGAGAGAGAGAGGAGAAAGAAGGAGGAGGAGGAGGAGGAGGAGGAGGAGGAGGAGGAGAAAAATGAAAATGAGTTGAAGGAGAGGACAATGAATTAGAAGGTCAAGATGACTATAAGAAGAAGCATGAGGAAAAGATAAAGAAGGACAAGAACAAGAAGGAGAAACACAAGCAGAACAAGAAGTATAACAATAAATTGATTAAAAATGTGAATGAGAATTATACTCATGAGGAGGAAATGCAGAAGTGGGGAACTCAAGAGAAATATATTGCTCTGAATGGCACAGCCCTGCTGTGGACATCCTCCACCCACGCTCAACACACCTCCAAACCATACCCCTCAAATTAGCGTAGCCCCGTCTGAGTGGATGAATGCTCTGGCAAGGTGGAGGCACCCACCATCAAGTGTTTTTCCCCAAACCCACCTGTGATCATTGCTGCAGTGGGGAGAAAACCTTCAACACATGAGTCTTTGGGGGCCAATCCAGATGCAAAGTCTAGCTGTTTCTCTTTGGCGGGTTCAACATGAACTGAGAGGTTCTGGGGTGCAAGGGGCTATTTCCTTGAAAGGATCACCTCCTGTGCATAGAGGGTCCTCAGGGAGGAATCAGTGGGGAGTCTTTGGTGGAACAGTAGCTGGATTTGCAGGCTCTCAGGTCTGCGTGTGAGACCTGCCCTGGCAGAGGCTCTCAGTTGTGGGGGATGTTGGGTAGTGTATTCCTTGAGTGTCACCTACTACGCCTGTGCCCCTTCCTCTCCAGAGCTGAGGATCCCTGCTGATGGGAACGTATATTACGCCCTGGATGGCAGAGTGGATTATAACTTCGTTCTTCGGGAAACAGCTGCCAGAAAGTGGTTCAAGGTCAAGCCAAAGGAGGTAATCAGCCACCTTCTTCAGTCTTTACTCCTGGGGCCACTCCACATCCTCCAAGGGGACAAGAACCTCAGGTTCTGAATGGATGTTGTAGAATGCCCACGGAGCCAACTGCCAGGCTGGGTGGGGTGCAGGTGCTGGGCTTTGCTGATGTTGTTATCCCCCACAGTTCTCGGAGCCTTCTGTGGCAGTGGCATCCAGGATCCCAGCAGCTGGGAGCAGCAGCTCTGCAGTGGCTGCAGGACCATTGCCCCAGGCCACCCAAAGCAATGAGTGGGGCAAGAGAAAAGTCACCAGTAGCAGCTCCTCACTGCTTCACTCCAGCGAGCAGGTGGAAGACAGCCGCTTTGTTCACGTCCTCCTAGAGGGACAGAGCCGGAGGGAGACAAAGCGCATCCTGGTAAGCCTGACAGCAGGGCTGCCTTCTGGGTGTCCACACAGTGGAAGGCAGGAGACACAGCCAACCCCGGGGCTGTGGTGGGAAATAAAGAAGAGAGAGGTCCATCTTAAGGGCTTGCCCTGAGGAGGGAGAGCCTCAGCATGCCCAGCTCCAGCGGTGAGTGGGCCTGTGTATTGTGGGTTTTGCAGGCCAGAAGTGCAGACGGAAGTTCTGTGGGCAGATGAGGTCAGAGAAATGTCCAGGGTGCAGGCTGCAGTGCCTAGAACTTGGTATTCTCAATGAGTGAGGTTGGAGCAGAGGAGGTGACAGTGACTTGTCACATGGGTAGGAGGGGATGTGTTGCTGGTGGCTGGGAAGAGAACCTCCTTAGCAAGACTAGGTGTGGGAATTTGGGGTCGGGATCACCTGGGGGGTCATGCCAAAGCTTCAGAATGTCACCTTTGCATGTATGTGAATAGGGAGCTAAAGGGGTTCTTGGCAGTATTTCTATGGATGTGCAGTAGACACGCTAATGCTGCAGGTGTCCAGCTGCAGAGGAGACATGCCCAGTGCCTGCCAGTGCTGAGTCAAGTACCTCATTACAACCAGACCCGCACCGAGCTTCCAGAGGCCAGGGCCTCTCGAGGCTATCATGAAGCACTCAAGTGCACACTCTTGTATCTGAGTCTGTTTTGTGTAGTGGCAGTCAGGACCAAAATTTTTAGTGTATGTGCCTCTTCCACCCACAAAGGCAGCCTGCATCCCAGAGCACACGTGGCACGCAGGTCCCTGGTCCATTGCTCTCATCTCAGTGAGTTGAGAGTGTGTCTGTGCATAGGCAGTTTGGTCCTTTGACCTGAGTGGAATGTGGCTCCCCATGGGGAGGGGGGATGGCAGGTACAGGCAGATATTTGTATCAGGATTGTTCTAGTAGCACATTGCAAGAACCCAGGGGGTATATGGAGGCCACACTCAGGTAGCAGGATAACAAGATTGTGCCCTTGTCTATGTAGCTGAGATTTTTCCTGAATGTTTGACCACAGTCTTCTGGGTAGCTCCTCTAAAGCCATTCTCTGATGACATTTGTCCCACCCTGATCCAGGTGACGTGCCAGGAGAGGGTGACGAGCCTCATCCGCAGGGCCTTGGACCAAAATAGTTTGCAGCATGAGGATGTGGACAACTATGAGCTGCTGCGAATGATGTCTTTGCAGGAGAGTAAGTAGGACAATCAGACAGTGGGGAGAAATGATCCACAGTGGGCTCAGGATAACTCACTAGAGAAAGTGGGCCTTGGCCCTAAAAAAACCAGAGTGTGGTGGGCCTGGTGCAGGAAACCAACTGCAGTGATGGGTGTGTCCAATGTGGAGGTGCTCAATGAGGCCCCAGGGGGCTGCTGGACCTCCCTAAATGTGTTCTCCCCTGGACCTGGTCTGGCAATGCAAAGCTAATATCGATGAGGGGCAAGGAAGAGAGAGGCTTAATCAATCGTCAGTTTGGTTTATGGCTCACTGATAAGGATGCCTTCAAATGAAGAGGAGGAGAACATGGGTCCTGATTGGATCAGCATTGCTATGGACGGAAGCAGCACAGGTCCCAATCCATGGCCAGGATATGAGAAGTCCTGCCTACTCACAAGAATGTCAGGATGGCAGCAACTGGGAACAGGACTCAGTGAAGAGGAAGTCAAGGCCAGGGGACAGCCTGTTTGGGTTCTTTTTGGAATAATTCCAAGTCCTCTGTGCCTGGGTACCCATCTCCTGAAGATACCAGAATGGCCAGGTTATTATTCCTTCCAGCAATAAAGAAGGGCATCTGAAGAACATAGGCCACAATGCTGAGCTGTCCACAATGAAAGTGCTCTTTCCTTTCTTGTGAGCCAGACACTCCTAGCCTCCACCATCCCAGCCTGTCCACAATAGAATCCACCATCTGTCGGGCATGTAAGTGACTTTTCCCATTTTCACACACCACCTCATTTAGGTTGGCTCTGTCTTACACATGAGGAAGACTGAGGTGCAAGGAGCTGGGCAAGGGGGCAGTGTCTGCGAATCTTAGGGACTTGGGAGGCTGTGCAGGAGGACCAGAAGTTCCCAACAGCCTCAGAAACTTAGGGAGACCCTGTACCCAAGTCAAAAGGCCTGGGAATGGTCTCAGTGCTTAAGTGCCTCTGGTTTTATCCCTGGTACAAAAATAAGCCAGTCAATAAGGAATTACCAAACTGAGAATCTACGAAGGTGATTTCAGAAACACACTTTCCACCCAAGCATCAGTTGAGAGCAGGCTCCAGACCAGGGGAAGTTTGTGTGTAACAAACGTCAAAAGGGAGGACTACCGGGGGCCTGGAACCCACTAGGTGTGATGGCATCTATGCCTTATGGCAGGAGGGTGGCAGTGATGCTGGCCCTTTCCTAGATTTTGAAAATCTTGTTTTCATTGGGGAAGCTTTTTGGAGGTGGAATCTAGTTTAGCAATCCTGGTCCAGATGAGGTGCTGACTACCACAGGTAGAAGCCTATCCAGAATGCGGTGTCTGTTATTCAATTTTTCCTGACTATGAGTATGACAAAGAAAGGAAGTCACTTGTCTTTGGTCTTGGTTTCACTCCCGGCCATTGATTGAGAACTGATTTCATCTTGGGGTTCTGAAGAGAGGCTGCATCTGGGCAGAAGAGTTTGATAGATTTGAACTCCTCAGGATGCCCAGCCATTGCCAGAGAAAGAAGGAGAAGGAGGAGGAGGAGAAAGAGGACACTCCTGAGTGGGGAGAGGATCACACGATGAAGAGCAGGAGGAGAAGAAGGAAAAAAGGAGGTGAAACGGAAGGAAGTGTGGAGGGAGATACACAAGAAGAAGAACAAGAAGGAATCATGTAAGAACAAGAAAAAGACCCAGAAAGAACTACAAGAAGATGCAGGACAGAAAGAAGAGCCACAAGTAGAACAAGAACCAGAATACAAGCACCAAGCAGACAGTCATGATGAGAAACAAGGGGAAGGAGAGCGAACCTAGAAAACAATAGAGTTCTCCAGGGCACCACCCTGCTGAAGTCCTCCCATGTCCATGCCCAACACACCTCTGATGGATACCACCTCCCCTCCGTGTATTCATCCATGAGTGAATTCATCCAGGCAAGAGGATGAATTGACCCACCATCCAACGCTTCCCTGAATGCCCATGTGTAAGCATGCAGGAGCCTTTGGGGTGCCAATCCTGATGCAAAGTCTAGCAGTGTCTCTTTGGCAGGTGCAACCTGCACTGAGAAGTTCTGGGGCGCAAGGTGTTGTAGGGCCAAAGAGGCAAGGCACTGAAGATAGCAGGAAACAGTTTAATTTGGCTGCAGCCAGGTTTAGAGGGTACAGCTTTTGCTGTAATCAATCAATCCCCTGAACCCCTAGTTCAGGGAGTTTCAGGGTTTTATACCCAGCATGTAAGGGGAGGGGCTCAGAAGTTCACAGTCTGCAGAAGTTCACATAAAAGCAGCTTTTCTTTCACTTTTGTGGGCAAGTTAACTCTTCAAGGACAACACCTGAGAAGGGGAGAGCTTCTTCTCCCCTTTCTTTCCTCCCCCTGCCAGCTGTTACCATGGAGCCCATTTGTAACTTATCTTAAAAAAAAAAAATGTAGACATCTCTGTGCAGCTCAGCTCAAAGCCAGAGGCCTTGTTTGCACATTTCTTCAAAGTACTATACTGGATACGTTTGTGAAAAACTAGTAAGAAGGTGTCCAACACCTGGAGTGTTGGTATCTTCTTAGCCAGTGGCCAAGGAAACAGGGTGACATGAAAATAGGAAGTTTATCTACGATGGACTCTCTTGCTGACAGTCTTCAAATCAGCCATGTTTGTAGAAGGCTTTTCTGTGGAGAAAGGGGGTGCCACTTCAAAGGTGCTGTTTCCATTGTCAGGTGCTCTTTTGGTTAAAATCCTGTGCATCATCTTCTCCAGGGAAGAATCATTGAGGGAGTCTTTGGTGGCACTGTAGCTGGATTGGAGGGCTCTCAAGTCTGGTGCTGGCCTGCCCTGGTGGAGACTCTCAGGGGTTGGGGGTGTTTTGTGGTATAATCCTTGAGTGCCCCCTAACAATTCTCTCCACTTCTCTCTGCAGAAATCAAGGTCCCTGACCACTCACTCATGTATCTGTCCATGAATCCACGAATAAAATACCATTTCATCGTGAGGAAACGCCCCCAGGTCAAGGGAAAGGAGGTAAACACCTACCTTATTCAAGCTGTACTTGTGCTGCCATTCCACTTCCACCTGGGGAAACAAGAAGCCTCATCACCTGGACATATGTGCTAGAAGCCCATAGAGCTACCTGACAGGCTGGGGGGGCTTTCTGTTTCTGGGTTTGCTGATGTTCCATCCCCCACAGTTCTCAGAATCATCCTGCAAGTCCTCCTGGCCGCATTCCCACAAGCAGGTGGGAGACACCTGCTTAATTCGAGTCCATCTAGAAACACAAAGTCCAAAGCTGGCCAAGACTGTCCTGGTAAGGCTGGGAGCAGGGGTGTCCCCTGGTGCTTACACCTGGGTGGGGAGCAGACACTGGTCCAATACCATGGACTACTCATGCCCTCTTGCATTGGAGTTTCTGGATGATCAGGAGGATAGATGGGAATCAAGAAGGGAGAGGTCAGTGTGAAGGGCTGGAGCTGAGATGAGGGAGAGCAGCAGCTGTCCACCGCCACGTCTGAGGGAGTCTGTGTGTCAGGTGGCAGCATGCAGTCCAGAAGGGCAGAGGCAGGTATGGGTGACAGATGAGAATAGGACAGGACCTAGGTGGCAGGTTCCCCTGTATGGGATGCTGTCATCCATGGAGGAGGACAGCAGTGTGAGGTTCTGCATGTTCCTTGAACAAGGAGCTGAGAGGGTCCCTCTGCAGAGTCGATATGGATGTGTAGAGCAAGCACACTAAATGTCCAGGTAATCTGCAGGACAGGAGCCCTTTCCAATGACCACCCTTGCCGGATGAGGTGCCCTCCTACACCCCAGCCAGCACTGAGCCTCTGGAGGCCAGGAGCTCTGGTGGCTGTCTTTCAGCACTCCTGTGTGTGGTCATGTTCCTGGGTCTGTTTTGGGCCCTAGCAATCCAGACCAAAGCACTCTAGGTTTTGTGTCTGGGCCACCCCAAATGCCACCTGAATCCTCAGGCAGACCTGGGATCTTGGAGGCCACTGTCCCATTCCTCCCAACTTGTGAGATGAGATGGCATCTGTATACAGGTTGTGGGGTCCTTTCACCTTGAGTGGAGTGGGGCTCCACAAAGAGCAATGGCAGGTCCAGGAAGTCCTATGTACAAGGATTGGGCCAGTAGCCTATGGGAAGAGCCCACACGATGAGCAGGAAGCCAGCCTCAGGTAGTAAGGTCATGGATTTAGAGTGGAGGTGCCTCCAAAATGCCCCTGCCCACTGTCCTTGAGTAGTCACTTCAAGGCCCATTTCCTGAAGGCCTGTCTCCCATGCTGCTCCAGGTGACCTGCCACGATAGGGCTCCTGTCGTCATCCGCAGGGCCCTCGAGCTACACTTGCTTGATCAGGAGAAGCCGGAGGAATATGAGCTGGGCCAAATCATCTCTCACCGTCAGAGTAAGTGGGACAATCAGATGGCAGGGAGCAAGGGTCAGGATGTGGACTCAGGTCAACTCTTAGCACCAAAGAGTAGTCTCTGACCCCCAAGAACACTCCAGCAGGGTGTGTTGGGGCTCGTGCACAAAGACAACTGCACTTCTGCTGGTGTAATTCTCGAGATTCCATGGTATACCCCAGTGGCTATTGCGGCTCCCCACCAGGTGCCCTCCCCTGGACATGAACAGGCATCTAAAGCTGACATCAGTGAGGAGTGAAGAGGAAAGCCTGCTTACAGGCTGTGGTCTGGGATAGGAGTGGTTTCAGAGGAACATGGGAATGCATGGGCTAAAGATGGAACTGGCACTTTTGTGGACTGAATCATCAATATTGAAAGCTTCTGTGTGACCAGAAAACCACTGCCTGGGCAGAGCATGGCCAGGATTGTAGCAAGCAGTAACAGGATGAAATTGGGAAGAATACACAGCCTGGGAGACAGCCTGAATCATCTGTGTTTGGATAAAGTCCATGCTCTTCCGCACCTGAGTCCACTTGCCAAGGAGTGATCACAATAGCCAGGTTATGACCCCTAACTGAAGTCACATGAGGGCTTCCTGAGCACATCGGCCACAAAGCTCATCTGTTAATAATGCCAGGGCTTTTTGGTGGGTTGGTTTGTTTTTGTGAGCCCAACACCCACAGCAGCCATGATCCCAGCCTATGTATGCTGAAGACCACCACCCCTATGAGTTCTAGGATCAGTTTTCTCCTATCTTAACATACTATTAGGTTAGTAGAATCTATGGAAGAGGAAGTCTGTCTGGGGCCTTGGTAGCCTAAGAAATTCATAGCAGAGATCCACACATCCAACCCAGAAGGGATAGAGAACAGGTTCTAAGTTAGAAGAGGCTGAAAGGAAACACGTGTTCAGAGGAAGGAGAAGCGGGCTGTTGTATTCCCCCACTCGGGGTCATGGCACCACTGGACCATACACCATGTTGGAGGGAAGCATTCCCTTTGCTGGTCTTTGGAACCATTGTTCTCAGTAGGGCAGCATTTGGAGTGTGGCCTCCATTCTCGGAAGCCTGGTCCACATGGAGGCGGGCACCAACAATGACAGAAGCATGGCTCAAATGTGGTATCTGTTCTGGTCAGCCTGTCCTCACTGTGGCCATACTTGAGGAAAATAACTCAGAAGAGGAATCCTAGGCCTTTTCTCCGGGTTTCACAGCTTTCTCTTTGGTTGTGCACTGAGGCTGTCCATAAAGCTCTAGTGTGTGGCAGTGGAGAACTCCTCAGCCCTTGCCAAACAGGCATAGACTGGGAGAGAGAGAATGAGGCTGGGAGAGAGGGAGAGAGAGAAAGACAGAGGAGAGGAGGACCTCTACTTGGAGGATGAGGATTCAGTGGAGCCAACAGGGACAAGGTACTATTGTCCAGGGCGCACCCCTGTTTAGGTCTTCCTCCAACCATACCCACCCTTTCTTCCAGTCCCTCCCACCTCCCAGTAATATGTTCATCTTGAATGAGAATTTCATGATGACATCAGAGCACTCACCATCCAATGCTTCCCTCCAAAGCCACCTATGAAGACGGCCCATGTGGGGTCTGAATCTTCGGCACAGGAGCCTTGTGTGGGAGATTTCAGATGCAAACCCTAGTGGAGTGCTTTGGCAGATGCAAGAGGACCTGGAATGTTCTGGAGTCCAAAGCCTTTGGAAGGAACAGACATTAAGTCTGTTGAAGTGCTCTGCCTAGTTTTTGCTCAGGGAGGACTGTGGAGGCTGTCTTTGTTGGTATTGGTGCTGAGTTGGAGAGCTCTCAGGTGTGTGGCTCAGGTCCTTTCTGGCACGCACAGGCTGTCAGATGTTGGGGTGTCCTAGGGAGCACCTCCTGAGTGCCACCCTCTTTTTGTACTTGCCTCTCTCCCCAGAGCTGAGGATTCCAGCGCAGGCCAACGTATTTTATGCAAAGAACCCTCACACAAAATCCAACTTCGTGCTGAGGAAAAGGAGCCTCTCCCAAAAGAATGATGAGTGGATCCAGCCTCAACCTCCCTCTCTTCCTACAAAGAAGACTCCAGCCCTCCTGAGGATGCTTTCAAAACCATTCTGCTGCTGTGTGCCTGGGTGGGGCTGAGGCAGCCCAGGAATATTTACATTGATTACTATTTGCTTGGAAAGTTTGAACCTATAGTTTGCCATTGTCCTTGACCTTGTTTAGTAACACAGTTGTTACTCTATCCTGTATTTGTTGTTTCCATTAATATATTATTATTTTAAAATGTATATGTTTTTGTTACCTGATCTACTGTGATGATTTGAGTGTACTAAATGTAGCAGTGATTCCTAAAGGACACATCCAAACCAACAGGAAGGAATGTTTCATTCTATCAGCAAGAACTTTGGTTTTTAGGAGTTTTGCAGATGGCATTATCTGAGTCAGTTTTCCAATGGGGGCAATGAAGTATCGACTAGTCATCATGGTACAAACACACACTAGAGCACACACACACACACACACACACGAGCACACACACTCACTGAGAGATAGATAGATGGCTTGGTCTGTGCTGAAATACTTTGGAGACATGGTTCTGATTTCTCTCATTTTGGAGTATCTTCAATTGCATAAGGTGTCCTGCAAATGAATCCCATGTCTGAAGAAGACATGAATGTGTGCTTCACATGCCACTTTCCACATAACCCCAAGGTCATGTCATGTAATATTTTTCATGCAGCTGTATTTTGACTGTGAATCATCCCATGAGGTCAGCTGTGGAATTTTCCACTGGTAGCATCACAATAGGGATCCTCTCTTTGGATCCAAATATATATATATATGTATGGTTTTTTGATCAAAATTCTGCCTTTGATGATAATGAATGTCATGCATCTAGGAATCTGTAGACTGTAGGCAATGAATAGATGCCTATTGTTGCCTGGACTGGTCTGCAAAGTCCTGTAGCATCTGAGCATGTGTGAGGGCTGTACAGGTCTTGCAAAAAGTCCTGGTCAGATGATCCTGCACAAAGCTGAGCTCCTAGTGGTCTCTACAACAGCGTAATGGCCAAGGAGAAACACACTTCCACACAGAAGTTGGGAAGCTACCTTATGAAGGTGATCATAGGTACAGGATCCTCTTGCTGGAACCCTTTTTCTATTGGACCAGAACTGTGCTCTGAATGTGCTTGCTGAGAAGAGCTTGGAATTTTCTAATTGAAGCAGTTCGTGCAAGCTGCTTCCACTTGCAGGAACAAAGTGTGTTCTCGTTGAGCACTTTGGGCTGTCCCTGGTTGAACTAGAGTGTGTCAGAAGCACTTGTAATGATTGGCATTCACGGTTTCACATTGAAGCCTTTGTGCCATCTGTCAACCACTGATGGCTGCAAGTGGGGAATGGAAGCCATTTGCTGCAAGCAGTTTCAACTTGCAGGACTAACTTTGTTGTAAGTGGGCACATGGTGTCTTTTTTCTTTTTTTTCTGGGTGAGCTAGAAGAAAGCAAAACTGCTTCTTACAGGTGACAGACATGCTTTCACATTGAAGACTCTGTGCCATTGATCCAAAACAGTTCACTCATGTGGGCACCTGCACTTCAAGTGTACGTTGTAAACAAGTGTGACATATGGATGTCAATGAGACTTTGGAGAACTGATCTTCTCAGCTGGTCCTCTTTCCTCCTGCAAGTGGGTGATGCTAGATTCAAGAGATGTCTTTCTGGCACCCTTTGTGTTTCATGCCTGAACTGTGCTCTGAATGTGCTTGAGGAGAACAGCTTAGAAGTGCAGAAGTGAAGCTGTTTGTGGAAGCAGCTTCAAGTAGCAGAAGCTAACTTGTTCTCAGTGAGCACATGGGAATTTTTCCCTGGTTGAAGCAGTGTGAATGAGAACGGCTTCTCAGAGCTGGTAGGAATGTTTGCATTTGGCAAATGTTGCCATCTGTCACCCAGAGTTCCTTGCATGCAGAAACCTGCATTTCAAGTGTTCTCAGAAAGGTCTGATGAGTGGGTTTCCATGGAATTTTGTGGAATTGATCTTTTCAGCAGTCTCTATGGCCTTCTCAAAATTGGTGATGCTGGGTGCAAGGACTCTCTTGTCAGCCAACATTGTATTTGAACTCTGAATGTGCTTGCTGAGAGGAGTTTGGGAGTGCAAACACAAAACAGTCTCTCAGCAGCTTCAACATTCAGGAGCTCATTTTTTTCTCAGTGAGCACATTGGGGTTTGTCACTACTTAACGTAGCATGAAGAACCGCTGCTTCTCATAGGTAGCAGTTTCCCTTTGAAGCATTGGTACAATTGGTCAGTGCGAGTTCAATGGAGGCAGGCACTTGCATTTCAAGTGAATTCTGTGACAAACAATTGAGCAATGGATTTCAATCAACCTTGGGGAATTGCTCTTCCCAGTGGGCCCACAGTTCTCCTCCAAGTTGCTGAACCTAGGTCCAAGGGCTCTCTTGCTAGCACTCTTTGCATATGGGCTGAAACTGTGCTCTGAGTGTGATTCCTGAAAATATTTTGGAAGTGCAGCACAGAAGAATTTTGGCAAGCAGCTTCCATATTAGGAAATGACTTTTTTTTCTCATCGTGACCATTGAGCTTTTGTACCAGGCTGAAGTAGTCTTAAATCCAACTGCTTCTGAGAGCTAGCAGGCACAGTTTCCATTGGAAACAACGGAGCTCTTGGTCAATGGCAAGTTGGTTGCTGTCACGCCCCTGCAGTATCAATGAGTTTTTAGAAGAGGGAGACCAAGGGAATACAATGAAACCTTGTGCAATTCATTTCCTAATCAATGTTTGTGATGCTACACCAGAGTGGACTTTTCAATGATACTTTGTCATGTTTTTGTAGCAAATGTGTTTTGAATGTGCATCCTGAGATCCATTTGTAGGGGGCAAACAGAAAAGGTTTGTGCACAAAGTAGCTTTGTTCTCAGTGAACACCTGGCGGTTTTTCCCTGGTTGAACTTTCAGGAAGCAGAACCTCTTGTCAGAGCTGATGGCCTAGTTTCACTTGGAACCATCTACGCACTCAGTAAAGCACAGGTCACTGCAGATGGGCTCATGCAATTTCAAGATAGTTTTCAGAATCTGTTTGAGGAATGGATTCCAAAGAATCTTTGAGGAATTGACCCACCCATCAATTGCGTCCTATATGAACAAGTGCTCCCAGTTACAAGGGCTCTCCCGCTAGCCTACTTTGCATATTGTGCCTGAACTATTCTCTGAATGTGCTCAATGAGAAGAGTGTGAAGTGCAGAAGAGAAGCAGGGTGTGCAAACAGCTTCAATCGTAGAATGTAAAAGTGTTCCTAGAGAGCACATTGGGATTTGGGCCTGGTTGAACTACTAGGAATTGGGACCCCTTCTCAGAGCCAGCAGTCACTGGCTTTACTTTGAAATTTCTGTGCTTGTATAAAGTAGAGTTTGTTGCTCGTGGGCACCTTCATTTCCAGTGAGTTTTCAGAAAAATTTGAGAGAGAGATTTCAATGAAACTCTGGGCCATTGATCTTGTCAACTGCCCAACTTTCCAATGTGAATATTGGTGATGTTAGGTCCAAGGGCTCTCTGGGTAGCACAATTTGCACTTTGGATGTAAAGTGTTGTCTGAAAGTGCTGGCTGAGAAAAGATTGAAAGTGCAGAATGGAAGCATTTTGTGCAGGCAGCTTCCAGTTGAAGGAACGGTCTTGTTCTCTGTAAGCACATTGGGTTTTGTGTCTGGTTGAAGCTGCATGAAGCAGAACTGCTTCTCAGAGCTGGCACTCTCAGTTTCTCTCTGAAGCATCTGTTCTATTGGAAATGCAGGTTCCCTGCATGAAGGCTCCTGCAATTCCAGTTTGTTTTCTGAGTGAGTGGGAACCGTTGACTTCAATGAAACATTGGCAAATGTATTTTCTTCAAAGGCAGCTTTCCTCTTTAAAGTTGGTGATTGGAGCTACAAGGGCTCTCTTACAGGTACACTTTTCCTATTGGTCAGGAAGGGGGGTCAGAATGTGCTTGCTCAGGAGAGTTCAGAAGGTCAGAAGTGAAGCCCTTCATCCAAGCAGCTTTCACTTCCGGGAACAAAGTGGATTCCCAGTGAGCAATTTGTGGCTGTCCCTGTTTGAACTAGAGTGCTGCAGAATGACATATAATAACTGGCAGACACCTTTTCACTTTGAAGCCTTTGTGCCATCAGGAAACTTGTTTGTTGCATGCAGATCCCTGAATGTCATTTACCACTAAACTCATCCAAGTCCAGCATGGTAGTGGTTGTCATAAAAAAAAAAAAAAAAAAAAAAAACTGAAATGTCTATTGCACACGAAGCTCACACGTTGGCAAGGAAGGCTGTGCTTGAAAACTCCTCAGGCCCGCTCGGGTGTCTTCAGCTGTGAGTCTGTAGAATTTCCTCCTGGGGCCTCTTTTCCAGTGATCTGCTGCCCTGCCCTCGCCAGCTTCCCTCCCTTTCCCATCTTTCCTCTCTCTGGTCCACTCCTCAGATCCCATCCTCCCTTCAATAGGGCCTCATCCAGGAAGCCTGCCCATGTGCCTCTCACTTGATTCAAACTTCTCCAGTGCACTTGTTGTCAAAGCAGGGACTCCCAGGAGAGAGGGGCTCTCCATTCTCCACATTGATGTCTCTCAGCAGGGAGGACTCCTCCATGCTTGGATGGCAGGGCTGTGGTCACCTGGGAAGGTGGAAATAGGAGGCTTCCAGGGGGCTGTGGTGTTCCTAGCCAGGGTGCTGGTCACTGCAGTGCATTTAATCTATGGACCTGAAGGAGCCTTATGCTGCAGATTTGTGTACTTCTGCATCTGTATGCACCTAGTTCTTCATGTGGGGGGAAAAAAGCAATGTTCTCAAAGTTTGCTTTATATTATACTCAACTGGTAATTTACAAACCCCAGTGTCGCATCTTAGCACAGAGCCATTTCATCAGCCCAGGGCCAGTGGGTGGTCCAGCGGTCAGTACTATGCACAGCTCTCAGGTGGCTCCGGTGTGTAGCTGAATTTGAGAGCCAGTGTTCCGTAGGATTGCCCTTGAGGTTAGAATTCATTGACTTCCTCTTATGTCATTTGACTGACTCAGGATATTCTTTGTCTTATTAACTATTCTGTGAAATTTTCAAGTTAGCAATCTCTGGTCATTTCTACCCTCTGATGGCATCTGGTTCAACAGCTTATTGTTGGGTGGGGTCGGTCACGGGCAGTCCTGGGTCACAGAGAGGGACAGGAAGACCATAATGTGGAATGGTGGTGTAGAGAGTAAGGGTGGGGCCAGAGCCCACACTGTGGTTAGGGTAGGGAAGGGATCTGAAGAGACTACCTTGAAAGCGAGATCTGGCTGCATTAACCAGGAATCAGGGCCTGGAATTGGAAGCAATGACAGGGCTTCTGACTAGAAAGGACACATCCTTCTGGGCTGAGTTGGAGGTCTAGCCAGGCAGAGGAACACAGAGAGGACGCAGGAGAGGGGGATGGTCTAGATCATAGAGCTGCTCCATCATCATATCTTAGAGTGAGTTTTTTTTTTCCAGTTGTTGGTAAATGCTAATTCATTCACATGTTACATCACATCCACCTTGTCCATTGCAAAGGCCAGCTCAACCAACACAGGCAGTGATATCTTGGTGGATGTGTGCATTCCATTCTAAAAGGAGGTGCCCGTGGGCACTCAGGCATTGGCAAGCTTGCTTTGGAGAGTGAATCTTCTCAATGTTATTGGACTGGCTTTTGAAAGCTCATGGGGTTTGGCTAGATGTAGAATTCTTCCACACAATTAAGCATGATGTACATTTTAGAGAGCATTTTCACTGAAGGGAAGGTTGGGGGTGTGGAGCCGTGAGCATTAACATCTATCGTGTTTCTCACCTGGAGTTGGCTACCTACAACTGGTGACCGTGTTTTGCTATTGCTGAGCAATACTGAACAAGTCTCTGGCCCAGTAATCCATTGCTGAACTACATCACCAACAAAAAGACATTGAGTGAAGGTGAGGACCAGAAGAGCCCGGGAACCACCTGACAGCTGCCTTGAAGTCCTGAGTTCTGGTACATCACATGCCAACTCAACTGTGTATCAACCTTGTCTTCCTGGGCTTATTAGAACTGTGTACCAACAGGTGTCCTTTATTTTCAGAAGCAAATGCAGAATGATAGAATCTGCTCTGAGGACCCATTTCTAACTCTTGTTTGCCGCACATCTTCTAAGTCTTATTGGCAGCATGTCTTCACTGGAATGAGTAGTCATTTGGCATTCTATTGTCCTTAAAATTTCATGAGATTCTACACCTACTTGGTAGGTTGTGTTTTTAAAGAGACTTGGGCTGAATGCCTTTTCCATGCCAAAATATGGCCTGTCTTTTCTCCTAAACCTATCAGGGCAGTCAGAGCAGCCAAGGAGAACTAAATACAAGTGTAAAATGGCCAAATAGACTGGGATCACTGCACACCATTCTAGAACCTTCTTTCATGCTCTGGCTTCCCTGAGGTTAAAATGGGGGGACCTGTGATCCAGATTTGTTAGCAAGTAGTTTTCTTGGGAGGCAATACTAGAAAACTCCAGGTGGGAACAGGAAGTGATTAGTCACTGAGCGACCAAGCACAGGCCTGCTAAGGAGTGCTGGGGTTCCATGTAGATCATGCTACTAATGGAAGCCTTCTTACAGGGTGAGAGAGCTGGCCACTCCTTCCAGCCATGGCAGGAAGCTGCTGCTGGCCTTCACTGTAGGCAAATGGGCCATGGTGCTGGGGCTGGAGGTCAGCTGGGGTGTGAAGAAATGGCATAGTGCTGAACAGTGACTTCCAGCTTTGAATCCCCAGACTGGGATCTTTAGCAGGGCAAGGTCAGAGACTGTGCCCAATGCAGCGTCTACTTCTCAGCATAGTGCCAGGCACACAGCAGACCTTCATCAATCCCCGTGGAATGTGCTGGCTCGCCCCAGCCCTGCTCCAGGCCTCTCAGCTGCGCTCTCTCTGCTGGTCCTGTCTGTTCTAGTGTATTCAGCCCTTGCTTCTACGTCTTTCGCTTTCCCCAATTTTGTCCTCTCTCTCCACACTCCTGTGGTCACTCTGCCTTCTTCCCAGGTGGCTATCTGGCAGGGCTGTGGCATAGAGATCTCATTACTACCAGAGATGGAGTTTTTAAACCAAATAAGACACGTGCTCTGCTGCTTAGGATTGTCTTCAGCATAAGGTGAGGTAGAAGGTTTGAAATTTGGATTGCCCTCCCAATCTTAAGGCATGTAATCCCTGTGTGCAGACCAGGAAGTGCCCTGGGAAGAAAGGCAGGTGTGGGTTTGGAATCAGAGACCAGCATGAGAAGAACACTTTCACTGCTTACTAGACAATGACCTTGGGCATGTTCTGTAACCTCTAGGGGCCTCAGTGTTTGCATATCTGAAATGGGGATAGTTGTATAACTGACTTCAAGAGTTGGGTAGAAAGACTCCTAGAAGTAGAGGAAGAAAACACCTGGCATCTGTGAAGCACCCCGCCCCCATCATTAGACTTTCCATGATTTTCTAAGCGTGTGTTGATTGACTGTTGGTTACAGCATGCCTGCTGATCTACAAGAGGTCCCGTCTAATCCACACAGATAGAGAAGCTCACTTTTGCCCAGTTGCCACATTTGCAAGGACACTTTCTAATAGAATTGGATCTAGGAAGCTGGAGTCCCTTTGCAGAACACACAGGATCCAGAGCAAAGTTCAAGCCCCTGAGGCAGAGGGCTTCTGCTGGTGTCCTCATGTCCTCGTGGGCACTGCAATGCCTTTCTCCACCGATGTTCATTGAGAGCCTGATGCAGGCCAGGCCAGGGCTCCCTGCTGAGGATGTGGCAGAGAATGAAGCACCTGCCTGGCTGGCTTGTAGGGGACTCAACAATCGGGGGCAAGACAGGCAAGTGATGGTGAAGATGAGACCAGTAGGTGACGTGTCCGAAGCTCTTGGTGCGAAGCACTCTTCTAAGCAACTTACCATAAAGGCTTCCTCATCCCTTGATAGTTGCAGGAGAAACAGTGCTTTTGTTGTCCACAGGTGGCAACTGAGGCACTGACAGATCAGGTCACATAGGCAAGGTCATGGACATAGCACAGGGCGAAGTGTGGCTGCAAACCCTCCCATGTGGCTCCAGATTTGGGCTCTTTATCACCCATGGCCTGCAACCTCTTGGTCATGCTTGGCCCCTGTGACTTCTTTGTCACCAAATAGTGATTCACTGCAGGGCCTTTCCCAAGTCCTCTTCCACCTCAGAGTGCCTGTGTCTCGCAGAGAGTTACCCAGTTTCCCGGGCCCCACTGGAGCTCCTGGTTTTGCCAATCTGGGGCGGGGTCTGAGAATGTGTGTTTGTAACAAGGTCTCAGGTGACCCTAAAGGTATGGGTCACACAGGTGACCTTTCCCCTCCCCTGGGGTCATTTGACAATGCCTGGAGACCTTTTGAGTTATCACAAGTCAGGGGTGCTAGTGCACAACTCAGGTAGAGGCCATGGGTGCTGCTGAATGCCTACACTGCACGGGAAGACCTCTGCAGACCAAGAAGGATCTGGGCTGATGGGCCAGGGGCGCCAAGGTGAGAAACCCAGTGTGGAGTACAAGCACATGAACTTGGGTGTTGCAGGTATGGCCTTGGGGCTTGTTTCAAACGTGGCTTCTGTCAGTGCAAAACTGTAGCACCTCTTGAGTGGCAGCGTTTCTAACAAGCTCTGAGCAGGGATGCTGGTGCTGCTGACCAAGCGACTCCATTTTGAGCAGCCAAAGTGACGTGGAGTTCTTAGGACACCATGAACTTCTCAGAATCGCAAAGTAGACATCTCCTGTGTTAGTTCAGAAGAAAAGAAACTCTGAGTTGGAATAATCCCCTTTCGAATCACCTAGTTGCAAGTTTGCCCCTAAAGGAGTGCTGAGACAGCGGGGCCTGGTGGGGGAGAAAGCTCCACTCCTCTCCTAGCTGCAGGCAGAGGCCTGCTGAAAATGAGGAGGGCGCAGAGGTGGGTAAGAACTACCTTGCTTCAGTCCCCAGGCATCCAGTCAAGTCTATTGTCACCTGGAGTGGTGGCTTCTTTTCCAGGGGCCACGCTAACATTGGGGTTTGCATCTGCCTGCCTTTCAGTTTTGCGAAAAGAAGGTGGGAACTGGCTGCTTGAGACATGGTTGCTCTCTTGGGAGAGGGTATGGGAGAAATGACATGATGCCCAGCCCTCCAGAGCCTGCACCCCTGCCCCTGTGATAAATGGCAGCATTAACAAGGTTTGGTTGAGAGGGTCCCCACAGATTTGTGACTTTCTATGTCCGCCAGCAGATGTCACTATAACTGGCAGAACAGAAGGCTTTCCAAGAGTCAGCTGGGGGGAGTAGAGAGGGAAAAATGGCATCAAATAGAAGGCAGAAGCCAAAACTACCCTTGGCCTAGTGGGCTATGGTCCATACTATCATTTTAGGAATGGTGCACATTCTCCAATAAACCCACTATCTGGTCATGTCATTGAGGTCCAGCTTCTGAGATTTAAGCAGAAACTCTCCAGTGAAACACAATTTCCTGGCTTCTCTCAACTGAGAAATTCTCCAGGTTTTGGCTCCTGGCCTATTTGTATCATGAAACATTTTCTTGAAGGAAACAAACACTTTGCACTGAATAAACATATATTTGATATAGTTCACCCCAAGACATCATATTGATGGGTTTTAAAAATTGATTCATTTTATAAATTCAGCAGCTTATTCTGAAATTCCTTTGCTATACAGATAATTTTACCCATTTTTGAATATTATTTGATAGGATGTCATGGATGTTTTAAGTGTTAGAATTTTTTTGTGTGTGTGTGGTTTGAAAAAAGGACATAAATTTGGCATTCATCAAGGGCCATGTTAACACATGCTTAACAATAATTATAAGTCACATTTCCTTCCTTTAAGCTTTCCCTGAAGATGTGCCTTCCATGTGTAAAGACAAGTGTTTTCAAAGTTGACTCTCTGGACAGATCTTTGGGCTCAGGTGGTCAGTGTTCCAAACTGTGCCAGAAAACACCAAATCTGATTTCACAGGCTGGGCTGTCCTTAGCTCTGGCCTCCAAATTTATTCCCCTTCCTGGCTGTACAACCCATGAGACTTGCCAGAAAGGAAGGGCCATGGAAGACTTTAATGAGGACAGGCACAAGATCCTCTTTGCTCCTAGCCTCTTGAGAAAATAATAAAAACAATAACATCAAACAAACACATGGTCTAGAACCTTCTTTTGTAAATAATTAGTATTTAACATATTGATATGTGTGCCATGGTCTGAATTATAATTCATTGAGAGAGAGAGAGAGAGAGAGAGAGAATGTGTTTGTGTTTGATTCTGAAGAATCAAAGCCAGAGAACAGAGATAATTCTATTAGCTGCATCTGGATAGCACTTGGCCTCCTTTCCTAGCAGGGAAGGACCTGAAGTCAATGGCAGAGCTTGTTTGTGGTGTAGCCAAGTGTCTCTGCAGCATTTTCAATGCTAGAGCATCTGTTCTGAGAATTTTAGTATAGCACCTAATTTTTTCATCTTTGCAGCAACTTGCAAATGTGGGTGTTGAATGAGGGGTATTGATCAGAGTAGAAAAACCATTGTTTTGGAGAAGGGGAACAAGTTAGAACAAGTGGAATGAGGTCACTTAAGACTTCAAGGACAGACAGCAAAAGCGGGGTGGGGGTGGATATACAACAAATCTCAGAGATGTTCCTTCCATGTCAGGAGGTAGCAGGACATTGGAGCAATGCCTGTGCATCCACTGTTCAGTTCCATCTTGGGGGCAGACCCAGCACTGCAAGCTGATGAGGGACAGGACATAGGAAAGCCATCTTTACTGCAGATGACACAACTGAGCATCTAGCTCATCCCAGAGGATGGAGGGAGGCAGATGCAAGCCAGGCTTGGAAGAACCCATGGAGTAACATAGGTGACCAACAGCCAGTTCAAAACCCTATCTTTCCTTAAAAAACTTGGAATGGAACCACCTTTGACCCAGATACCCCACTCCTGGATCTATACCCAAAGGACTTAATATCAGCATATTGTAGTAATAAAGCCACACCAATGTTTATAGCAATTCACAATAGCTAAACTGTGGAAGCAACCTAGATGCTCTGCCGCAGATTAAAAAAAAAACTGTCCTATATAAACACAATGAACTAATATACAGCATTAAATAATATATAATGATAGCATTTGCAGGTAAATGGACGGAGTTGGAGACTATCATGCTAAGTGAAGTAAGCCAATCCCATAAACCCAAAGGCAGAATGTTCTCTCTGAGAACTGGATGCTGATCCAAAATGGGGGGAATGTGAGAAATGGAGAAATTTTGACCAAAGAGGAGGGAAGAGAAGGGAGGGCGCATAGGAGCAGGATAGATGGTGGAATGAGATGGACATTATTCCCCCTGGTACAAGGATGAATAACATAGGGTGCAATGCTACATGGTGTTCAATTTGGTAAATGAAAAGTTGTGTTGCAATAGTGTACAATGAATCAAAATGCATTCTGCTGTCACATATACTGAATTTAAAAAAATAACAAAAAACTCCTATGGTAAGAGAGCTTCCAGTCCTGGAGCTCAGACAGTACCAGGGGCCTCTGGAATAAAAGACAGAAGTAAGCTCAGAATGACACATGCCCGTGACTTTACTCATGAGAAATGGAATATAGTCACATAATAGAGGTAGAAAAATGGTTGTGAGCGATATTTTCCTAATGACTATTAATGCAGATGGCAATTGGTTGTTGGTGTCCTGACCCACAGCAGTCATTTTACAAGCAATGCCCATCCAGCACTCTGTCAGGGCCTTGCTCTGGACCACCACTCTCCCTGCCTGGCCTATGTCACAGTGTCCCCTTGCAGGCAAGAAGAATGGCAGGCTCCTTTTCAGGGGCCCTGTCCATTTGATTTTCATTTTCATTTTGTCTAAGAAATGTCACTGACTTCTGATTTCTTACCACTCTATTTTGGGATTTAAATGTTTAATTTAAAAAAGCTCATTCTTGATATCTGAATATTCTTTCATATATCTTTTTAAAATATAGAACATGTTCTGTCTTTCTGAAGTAATAAATTCATGTTTTCTAAAGTTGACTTTTACTTTTGCAGTCTCTGATTCCATCATATTGAAATATTTGTAATTGAATCAGCTGTGAATGCAAAAGAAAGGCTAGGATGTCAAAAATGATATGCATCTTCCTCTGTGGTCTCCACCCATTCCTATCCCACCCACTACTTTCCCTCACCCAAGGTAACCATCATCCTAAATTCATGCTCATGACTTCTTTGCCTTGTGTGAAGTTTCGTTGCATCTGTAAGTATCATTAAAAATGTTTTTCCATGTTAGTTTTTAACTTCATGAATAGCATGTCATGTTGTTTCTGATGTATCAGGGCTCTTTTTGCACTTAGTGTTTCCCTAAAGCCCATCTGTATCATTGTACTTCACCATGATTGCTACACTGCTTACTGGCATTGGTGGCATGCCAGAGTTCATGCAATTAAGAGTACTTGGCTTGAACTTTAGGTGTCTTCTTTATGAATGTGCAAAGTATACTCACAGGAAAATGGGATGAACTGCTGCATGAAAAGTTACGACAATTCAGCTTTAGAAGATATTGCCAAATGGCAAAGTATTTGAAATAATTTTCACCTCAACTAGTAATGTACAGGGAATCTGTGGATCCATATCCACTCCAGCGATATGTTTTCTCACTTCTCACTAGGTTTTAATTGTTGACAACTTAATAAGTGTAAAAGGATATTGCCCAAAGAATGTTCTGCTCCTCCAAACTGCATTTCATGTTGAAGTTCTCCAGGTCTTGAGGAACTTTTGCTGCTTTCATGGGAGCAGCCTCGTCTGCAGAAATGGGATCTGGCTTCACATCATCTAGTGTCTGGACTCATCTGTTTTCTCTCTTTCTCTTTCATGCAGTTCCTGGCTGAGTTTTTAAACCTTGAACTTATGCTTGAAAAGTTGTGTTTTCTCCTATATGAATTGAGTTTTTGCACCCTCTGGCATGCAGAGGATCAAGGTTGGTGGGCTTATATCTGGGCACACTGGGTGCTGGCTGTTGTCTGTGTGAAGCTCCTCTGTGAGCCTTTTTGTGGGGTATACTGCTGTTGTGTTTGTGCAGTGTTCTCCACTGGCTGCTTGGGGTTCTCCTCAGCCATTGCCTTCTGTGAGTTCATGTGTTTGAATGAGAATCAAGTTGACTAGCAATTCTGGGGCTTGTAGCCATGAACCATCTTAGAGGTGCTGGAACATAGGAGCCACTTCACTGGCTTCTGTGATTTTTCCTGCCACTTGGTGCTTGATAGTCAGCCCAGCATCCTGAGTCTGCATACTTGGAGGGCATCGCATCTGCTGGCTGTTTCCCTTGGTGGCAGGAGTGCAGGGTGCAGGACTGTCCCTGGCTGCTGCGGAACATTGAGCACTGATTCCCTCTGCAGGGGCGACTTACTAGCAGTAGCCTTGGTGTCTGTCTGCAACTGTGGGCCCTGTGAATGCCGGCTCTCTGTGGGTGGTCTGTGGCATAATAGCCTGCACCCTCACTGATGAGGATCACCTGGGTATCAATATGTGACTAGGGTGGGGTGTCCGTTCACCTGCCCTCATCTGAGCTCCTGGGACTGGCAGCTTTGAACTTGTGCACCTATTTCCCTCCAGTGGGGCTTCTGTGTAGCAGTGCTAAGTGCTTGCTAGCTATGTACAAGTGCAGGACCTGTGGGTGCAGGCTGGTCAGCATTCTGGGTTTAGAAGCTTCTACACTGGCTCCTGCAGATCACTGGTTTTTACCATTTACCCTGAAGGGGATAGGGTATCAACTGGCTGGCCCTTACCTGAGTCCTGTGGTGGCTATAGCACGGGGTGTGGTTAGCACTACGTGGGAACCATTTGCTTTGGGGTCAGCTCCACCCCACTGAGGGTGTTCCATAGCCTTCATCCAGCAAGGATCCCTCAATGAGTTCCTTTTAGAAAGATTACTGAGAAAACCCATTTCAGAGGCATTCCCTTGGGTTTTATTTGTAATTCCTTATGCATAGGCAGAAGTTGGGTTTATTTAATTGCTTCTGTGGAGGCTGACTAGCTGTGGACTCTATATAAAATGTCTTACCTTTCTGGCATGGTTTTCAGCTCACAATTGGGGCAAAATTGTTTGATCTCCTTCACTGTCTTTGCTGCTGCTGTCCCATTTTATCTTGGTCTGATTTTCTTTCCAAGTAGTCTCCATGTTTCTCAATGCAGTTTTCCCCCAGTAACATCAATTATTACCTTTTCACCCCTTAATATAGATTCTCTCATTGGAAGACAGAGAGGGAATGGTAAAATTCTGAATTTGGGTAATAATTTTCAAAGTGATTTAGCAATAGTCAACTTAATCATATTCACCAGGACATGATTTCAGCCTGATTTCTTATTTTTAAGAACATGAGGCTCATGGTCAGAAGTGAAGTTCAATTATAGAAAATTTGAAGATTTATATTTCTGTGTATCTTAGGTTTATTGTCTATGACATTCTCTACTGGAAAAAGAGCAGGAGATATTTGAATGTGAAAGAATGTTAAGATCTGAAAAGGGAGGAGGGTATTTTAGTGTGGGCAATGATGTCTGCAAACAGGAAAGTGTTGAAAAACAAGAATTCAGACTAAGGGTATAGAATCATAAAAGAGTATTGAATTTTAATGAGATCTTTAAACCAGTCAAGAAGTGAAAAGGTAACCTTTCTCAACTTTGGGAGTGTAAACTGGTTCAATCTACTTTGCCTTTGTTCAATATCTGGTTCAATATGATGATATTGATGATTGCAGTATGTATATATATATAGCACTGTGACCCAGGAATTTCCTACTTTGATTTACATCCAGGAAAACTGGAAAACTGGATATAAACTCCCAAGGCAACATGGTTGCAATAATCATAGTGGCATTGAGGGTAGGACAAAGTCTTGGAATCAGCCTAACCATCTAGCAATAGGGGAATAGACATCTAAATAAATTATGGTATATGATAAAACCAAGAGAGAAGTGGGTTTATTCTACTCATTCCTGAAATATTAAACTGCAGTAAAAGAAGCAGGACTCTATGTTTGAACATGGATGCATATGCCAGACATAGTGTCCAACAGAAAAAGAAATTTTGAGAAGAATATATATGTATAGTATGATGATTTAAATCTGTAAGCTTGGTTATAATAAGTATCAAAACTGCATGGGAATGAGAATCACAAATATCAGACAGAAGGAAAAGGAATGCTCTCTGAGATGGTATCCATTGGCTTCCCCTGTGCTGGTGATATCTTAAGCAGTGGGTACATGAGCGTTGCATTTTATATCTCTCTGTTTTGTATTATATGCAAAAATGTTCCTCTGACTAAGGATTCCTTATATCTGACATTGCGTTCGTGTGCATTTTTTTACTAATTGGAATAAGTAAATAAGATGTTTTCCCATTTTGATGTAAACATGACCTGGACAGCTTTATTGACTCATCAGTCAGTCATTGTTTAGTATTCCATAAGCCCAAATGTCTGGGGACTTAGTACATGTGTCCAGAAATCTTTGCTTTCCAGATAGTGCTGGTAAATGTGTACTCTGGATGTGTCTTATCCAAATGAGGCTAACTTAAAAGCCTGAGAATCAGCATGTCTCTATAGACAGAAGCAAGCATCCACGGCATAACACTCCAGGGACAGGAAATGTCTATGGGATGTTTTTTTTTCTTACATCCTCTGCAAATGCACTTTGATTTTCCAGATTTTATCCGTATAGGTGACTCCAAGTGGCTGGGAGGATCTGGTGATTCAGAATTACTGCATCCTTTGTGTCCAGCAGGGGGACCCATAATCTAGCAAACCTATGTAAAATATTGGTACCTGCCTCCAGTCTATTGGATTTTTTGTTGTTGTCATTTGCTGTTCCCCACTGTGACCTAAGCAGCCAATAAGAACAACTGATAGGGGTAAAGTTTATTGGGGTCACATGGTTTCAGAGGTCTCTGTGCCTACTTAGATGGCTGACTCGATTTCTCTGGAGTGGGGCAGCTTATCATGGAGGAGGGCCCAGCAGAGAATAGCTGCTCAGCGCATAGTAGGATCAGGAAGCAAAGAGGTGGGAAGGGGACGTGTGTTCAATACATCCTGCCAGGGCACAGCCCCAGTGACCCTGCTCCTCTAGTAGTATCCCACCTGCCTACAGTTCTACCCTGTCATTCCAACTAGGATGAACTCTTTAGGTCAGAGCTCTCACAATCCAATCACTCCACTTCTGCACATTGGTGGCGTTAACATAGAAGCTTTGTGTGTGGGGGGGGGAGGCACTTCATACCCAAATTGTAACAGATGGACATCAGAAAAATGTTTATTAAGCCACATGCTCACATGGGACATAATATGTGTTAGAATGTGCAATGAACACAAAAACTGACCAGCCTTTTGTCTTTTTCCTAACTCTCCTCTAGTGCAGTACATATATAAGTT